>NC_092255.1:11554069-11668196 GCF_036320965.1 Panulirus ornatus
AGTCAATTGGGAGGTGAGTTTGAATGGAGAAAAACTGGAGGAAGTGAAGTGTTTTAGATATCTGGGAGTGGATCTGTCAGCGGATGGAACCATGGAAGCGGAAGTGGATCATAGGGTGGGGGAGGGGGCGAAAATTTTGGGAGCCTTGAAAAATGTGTGGAAGTCGAGAACATTATCTCGGAAAGCAAAAATGGGTATGTTTGAAGGAATAGTGGTTCCAACAATGTTGTATGGTTGCGAGGCGTGGGCTATGGATAGAGTTGTGCGCAGGAGGATGGATGTGCTGGAAATGAGATGTTTGAGGACAATGTGTGGTGTGAGGCGGTTTGATCGAGTAAGTAACGTAAGAGTAAGAGAGATGTGTGGAAATAAAAAGAGCGTGGTTGAGAGAGCAGAAGAGGGTGTTTTGAAATGGTTTGGGCACATGGAGAGAATGAGTGAGGAAAGATTGACCAAGAGGATATATGTGTCGGAGGTGGAGGGAACGAGGAGAAGAGGGAGACCAAATTGGAGGTGGAAAGATGGAGTGAAAAAGATTTTGTGTGATCGGGGCCTGAACATGCAGGAGGGTGAAAGGAGGGCAAGGAGTAGAGTGAATTGGAGCGATGTGGTGTACAGGGGTTGACGTGCTGTCAATGGATTGAATCAAGGCATGTGAAGCGTCTGGGGTAAACCATGGAAAGCTGCGTAGGTATGTATATTTGCGTGTGTGGACGTGTGTATGTACATGTGTATGGGTGGGGGGGGTTGGGCCATTTCTTTCGTCTGTTTCCTTGCGCTACCTCGCAAACGCGGGAGACAGCGACAAAGTATAAAAGAAAAAAAAAAATATATATATATATATATATATATATATATATATATATATATATATATATATATATATATATATATATATACATATATATATATATATGAATATATATATATATATATATATATATATATATATATATATATATATATATATATATATATATATTTTTTTTTTTTTTTATTATACTTTGTCGCTGTCTCCCGCGTTTGCGAGGTAGCGCAAGGAAACAGACGAAAGAAATGGCCCAACCCCCCCCCATACACATGTATATACATACGTCCACACACGCAAATATACATACCTACACAGCTTTCCATGGTTTACCGCAGACGCTTCACATGCCTTGATTCAATCCACTGACAGCACGTCAACCCCGGTATACCACATCGCTCCAATTCACTCTATTCCTTGCCCTCCTTTCACCCTCCTGCATGTTCAGGCCCCGATCACACAAAATCTTTTTCACTCCATCTTTCCACCTCCAATTTCGTCTCCCTCTTCTCCTCGTTCCCTCCACCTCCGACACATATATCCTCTTGGTCAATCTTTCCTCACTCATTCTCTCCATGTGCCCCAACCACTCCAAAACACCCTCTTCTGCTCTCTCAACCACGCTCTTTTTATTTCCACACATCTCTCTTACCCTTACGTTACTCACTCGATCACAACACCTCACACCACACATTGTCCTCAAACATCTCATTTCCAGCACATCCATCCTCCTGCGCACAACTCTATCCATAGCCCACGCCTCGCAACCATACAACATTGTTGGAACCACTATTCCTTCAAACATACCCATTTTTGCTTTCCGAGATAATGTTCTCGACTTCCACACATTCTTCAAGGCCCCAAGAATTTTCGCCCCCTCCCCCACCCTATGATCCACTTCCGCTTCCATGGTTCCATCCGCTGCCAGATCCACTCCCAGATATATATATATATATATTATTCCCTGGGGATAGGGGAGAAAGAATACTTCCCACGTATTCCCTGCGTGTCGTAGAAGGTGACTAAAAGGGAAGGGAGCGGGGGCTGGTAATCCTCCCCTCTCTCTCTTTTTTTATTTTTCCAAAGGAAGGAACAGAGAAGGGGGCTGGATAACGATGTTTCCTCAGAGGCCCAGTCCTCTGTTGTTAACGCTACCTCGCTGACGCGGGAAATGGCGAATATTATGAAAGAAAGAATATATATATATATATATATATATATATATATATATATATATATATATATATATATTTTTTTTTTTTTTTTTTTCATACTATTCGCCATTTCCCGCGATAGCGAGGTATATATATACCAAACTCAGAAGCTGGTGACTGAGTTTGGTAAAGTGTGTGAAAGAAAAAAAACTGAGAGTAAATGTACAGTAGAGTTGAGGGGCAAGTCAACTGGATGGTAAATTTAAATGGAGAAAAACTGGAGGAAGTGAAGTGTTTTAAATATCTGGGAGTGGATTTGGCAGCGGATGGAACCATGGAGCGGAAGTGAATCATAGGGTGGGGGAGGGGGCGAAAGTTCTGGGAGCCTTGAAGAATGTGTTGAAGTCGAGAACATTATCTCGGAAAGCAAAAATGGATATGTTTGAAGGAATAGTGGTTCCAACAATGTTATATGGTTGCGAAGCGTGGGCTATGGCTGGAGTTGTGCGGAGGAGGGTGGATGTGCTGGAAATGAGATGTTTGAGAACAATAAGTGGTGTGAGGAGGTTTGATCGAGTAAGAAATAATAGGGTAAGAGAGATGTGTGGTAATAAAAAGAGTGTGGTTGAGAGAGCAGAAGAGTGTTTTAAAATGGTTTGGTCACATGGAGAGAATGAGTGAGGAAAGATTGACCAAGAGGATATATGTGTTAGAGGTGGAGTGAACGAGGAGAAATGGGAGACCAAATTGGAGGTGGAAAGATGGAGCGAAAAAGATTCTGAGTGATCGGAGCCTGAACATGGAGGAGGGTGAAAGGCGTGCAAGGAATAGAGTGAATTGGAACGATGTGGTATACCGGAGTCGACGTGCTTTCAATTGATTGAACCAGGGCATGTGAAGCGTCTGGGGTAAAGCATGGAAAGTTGTGTGGGGCCTGGATGTGGAAAGGGAGCTGTGTTTTCGGTGCATTATTACATGACAGCTAGAGACTGAGTGTGAACGAATGGGGCCGTTGGTGTCTTTTCCTAGCGCTACCTCGCGCACATAAGGGGGAGGGGGTTGTTATTTCATGTGTGGCGGGGTGGCTATGGGAATGAATAAAGGCAGACAGTATGAATTATGTACATGTGTGTATATGTATGTGTCTGTGTGTGCATATATATGTATACGTTGAGATGTATAGGTATGTA
This sequence comes from Panulirus ornatus, assembly GCF_036320965.1. Lineage (NCBI taxonomy): Eukaryota > Metazoa > Arthropoda > Malacostraca > Decapoda > Palinuridae > Panulirus > Panulirus ornatus. The sequence continues at coordinate 11,557,222 of NC_092255.1, forward strand.
TATTTGCGTGTGTGCACGTGTATGTATATACATGTGTATGTGGGTGGGTTGGGCCATTCTTTCATCTGTTTCCTTGCGATACCTCGCTAACGCGGGAGACAGCGACAAAGCAATGTATATATAAATATATATATATTTTTTTTTTTTTTTTTTTTTTTTTTTGTCGCTGTCTCCCGCGTTTGCGAGGTAGCGCAAGGAAACAGACGAAAGTAATGGCCCAACCCACCCCCATACACATGTATATACATACGTCCACACACGCAAATATACATACCTACACAGCTTTCCATGGTTTACCCCAGACGCTTCACATGCCCTGATTCAATCCACTGACAGCACGTCAACCCCGGTATACCACATCGCTCCAATTCACTCTATTCCGTGCCCTCCTTTCACCCTCCTGCATGTTCAGGCCCCGATCACACAAAATCTTTTTCACTCCATCTTTCCACCTCCAATTTGGTCTCCCTCTTCTCCTCATTCCCTCCACCTCCGACACATATATCCTCTTGGTCAATCTTTCCTCACTCATTCTCTCCATGTGCCCAAACCATTTCAAAACACCCTCTTCTGCTCTCTCAACAACACTCTTTTTATTTCCACACATCTCTCTTACCCTTACGTTACTTACTCGATCAAACCACCTCACACCACACATTGTCCTCAAACATCTCATTTCCAGCACATCCATCCTCCTGCGCACCACTCTATCCATAGCCCACGCCTCGCAACCATACAACATTGTTGGAACCACTATTCCTTCAAACATACCCATTTTTGCTTTCCAAGACAATGTTCTCGACTTCCACAGATTCTTCAAGCTCCCAGAATTTTCGCCCCCTCCCCCACCCTATGATCCACTTCCGCTTCCATGGTTCCATCCGCTGCCAGATCCACTCCCAGATATCTAAAACACTTCACTTCCTCCAGTTTTTCTCCATTCAAACTCACCTCCCAATTGACTTGACCCTCACCCCTACTGTACCTAATAACCTTGCTCTTATTCACATTTACTCTTAACTTTCTTCTTTCACACACTTTACCAAACTCAGTCACCAGCTTCTGCAGTTTCTCACATGAATCAGCCACCAGCGCTGTATCATCAGCGAACAACAACTGACTCACTTCCCAAGCTCTCTCATCCCCAACAGACTTCATACTTGCCCCTCTTTCCAGGACTCTTGCATTTACCTCCCTAACAACCCCATCCATAAACAAATTAAACAACCATGGAGACATCACACACCCCTGCCGCAAACCTACATTCACTGAGAACCAATCACTTTCCTCTCTTCCTACACGTACACATGCCTTACATCCTCGATAAAAACTTTTCACTGCTTCTAACATATACATATATATATATATATATATATATATATATATATATATATATATATATATATATATATATATATATATATATATATATATATATATATATATATATATATATATATATATATATATACATACATATATTCATTCCGTCGCCACCCCGCCACACATGAAGCGACAACCCTCTCCCCCCGCACGCACGCGAAATACCCCTAGGAAAAGACAATAAAGGCCACATTCATTCACACTCAGTCTCTAGCTGTCATGTACAATGCACCGAAACCACAGCTCCCTTTCCACATCCAGGCCCAACAAAACTTTCCATGGTTTACCCCAGACGCTTCACATGCCCTGGTTCAATCCATTGACAGCACATCGACCCCGATATACCACATCATTCCGATTCACTCTATTCCTTGCACACCTTTCACCCTCCTGCATGTTAAGGCACTGATCACTCATAATCTTTTTCACTGCATCCTTCCATCTCCAATTTGGTCTCCCACTTCTCCTCGTTCCCTCCACCTCTGACACATATATCGGAGTGTTTGGATGGTATTGCAGTGGAATTTATTAAAAAAGGGGGTGACTGTATTGCTGACTGGTTGGTGAGGGTAGTCAGTGTATGTATGGCTCATGATGAAGTGCCTGAGGATTGGCGGAATGTATACATAGTGCCATTGTGCAAAGGTAAAGGGGATAAGAGTGAGTGCTCAAATTACAGAGGTATAAATTTGTTGAGTATTCCTAGGAAATTATATGGGATGGTATTGATTGCGATGGTGAAGGCATGCACAGAACATAAGATTGGGGAAGAGCAGTGTGGTTTCAGAAGTGGTAGAGGAAGTGTGGGTCAGGTGTTTGCTTTGAAGAATGTATGTGAGAAATACTTAGAAAAACAAATGGATTTGTATGTAGCATTTATGGATCTGGAGAAGGCATATAATAGAGTTGATAGAGATGCTCTGTGGAAGGTATTATGGGTATATGGTGTGGGAGGCAAGTTGTTAGAAGCAGTGAAAAGCTTTTATCGAGGATGTAAGGCATGTGTACGAGTAGGGAGAGAGGAAAGTGATTGGTTATCAGTGAATGTCGGTCTGCGGCAGGGGTGTGTGATGTCTCCATGGTTGTTTAATTTGTTTATGCAAGAGTTTTGGAGAGAGGCGCAAGTATGCAGGCTGTTGTGGGTGAGAGGGCTTGGGAAGCGAGTCAGTTGTTGTTCGCTGATAATACAGCACCGGTGGCTGATTCGGGTGAGAAACTGCAGAAGCTGGTGACTTAGTTTGGTAAAGTGTGTGAAAGAAGAAAGTTGAGAGTAACTGTGAATAAGAACAAGGTTATTAGGTACAGTAGGGTTGAGGGACATGTCAATTGGGAGGTAAGTTTGAGTGGAGAAAAACTAGAGGAAGTGAGGTGTTTTAGATATCTGGGAGTGGCTTTGGCAGCAGATGGAACCATGGAAGCGGAAGTGAGTCACAGGGTAGGGGAGGGGGCGAAAGTTCTGGGAGAGTTGAAAAATGTGCGAAAGGCGAGAACAGTATCTAGAAAAGCAAAAATAGGTATGTTTGAAGGAATGGTGGTTACAGTAATGTTATATGGTTGCGAGGCGTGGGCTATAGATAAGGTTGTGCGGAGGAGGGTGGATGTGTTGGAAATGAGACGTTCGAGGACAATATGTGGTGTGAGGTGGTTTGATCGAGTATGTAATGAAAGGGTAAGAGAGATGTGTGATAATAAAACGAGTGTAGTTGAGAAAGCAGAAGAGGGCGTATTGAAATGGTTTAGTCACATTGAGGGAATGAGTGAAGAACGACTGACAAAGAATATATATATATATATATATATATATATATATATATATATATATATATATATATATGTATATATATATATATATATATATATATATATATATATATATATATATATATATATATATATATATATATATATATATATATAGGGAAAATGATTTGATAAAGAGAGAAGAGGTAGTAAAAGCTTTGCGGAAGATGAAAGCCGGCAAGGCAGCAGGTTTGGATGGTATTGCAGTGGAATTTATTAAAAAAGGGGGTGACTGTATCACTGACTGGTTGGTAAGGTTATTTAATGTATGTATGACTCATGGTGAGGTGCCTGAGTATTGGCGGAATGCGTGCATAGTGCCATTGTACAAAGGCAAAGGGGATAAGAGTGAGTGCTCAAATTACAGAGGTATAAGTTTGTTGAGTATTCCTGGTAAATTATATGAGAGGGTATTGATTGAGAGGGTGAAGGCATGTACAGAGCATCAGATTGGGGAAGAGCAGTGTGGTTTCAGAAGTGGTTGAGGATGTGTGGATCAGGTGTTTGCTTTGAAGAATGTATGTGAGAAATACTTAGAAAAGCAAATGTATTTGTATGTAGCATTTATGGATCTGGAGAAGGCGTATGATAGAGTTGATAGAGATGCTCTGTGGAAGGTATTAATAATATATGGTGTGGGAGGCAAGTTGTTAGAAGCAGTGAAAAGTTTTTATCGAGGATGTAAGGCATGTGTACGTGTAGGAAGAGAGGAAAGTAATTGGTTCTCAGTGAATGTAGGTTTGCGGCAGGGGTGTGTGATGTCTCCATGGTTGTTTAATTTGTTTATGGATGGGGTTGTTAGGGAGGTGAATGCTAGAGTTTTGGAAAGAGGGGCAAGTATGAAGTCTGTTGTGGATGAGAGAGCTTGGGAAGTGAGTCAGTTGTTGTTCGCTGATGATACAGCGCTGGTGGCTGATTCACGTGAGAAACTGCAGAAGCTGGTGACTGAGTTTGGCAAAGTGTGTGAAAGAAGAAAGTTAAGAGTAAATGTGAATAAGAGCAAGGTTATTAGGTACAGTAGGGTTGAGGGTCAAGTCAATTGGGAGGTAAGTGCGAATGGAGAAAAACTGGAGGAAGTAAAGTGTTTTAGATATCTGGGAGTGGATCTGGCAGCGGATGGAAAAATGGAAGCGGAAGTGGATCATAGGGTGGGGGAGGGGGCGAAAATTCTGGGAGCATTGAAGAATGTTTGGAAGTCGAGAACATTATCTCGGAAAGCAAAAATGGGTATGTTTGAAGGAATAGTGGTTCCAACAATGTTGTATGGTTGCGAGGCGTGGGCTATGGATAGAGTCGTGCGCAGGGGGATGGATGTGCTGGAAATGAGATGTTTGGGGACAATGTGTGGTGTGAGGTGGTTTGATCGAGGAAGTAACGTAAGGGTAAGAGAGATGTGTGGAAATAAAAAGAGCGTGGTTGAAAGAGCAGAAGAGGGTGTTTTGAAATGGTTTGGGCACATGGAGAGAATGAGTGAGGAAAGATTGACCAAGAGGATATATGTGTCGGAGGTGGAGGGAACGAGGAGAGGTGGGAGACCGGATTGGAGGTGGAAAGATGGAGTGAGGGATATTTTGTGTGAGGGAGATTTTGTCTGTTTACTTGCGCTACCTCGCAAACGCGGGAGACAGCGACAAAGCAAAAAAAAAAAAGAAAATATATATATCTATATATATATATATGGGCACATGGAGAGAATGAGTGAGGAAAGATTGACCAAGAAGATATATGTGTCGGAGGTGGAGGGAACGAGGAGAAGAGGGAGACCAAATTGGAGGTGGAAAGATGGAGTGAAAAAGATTTTGTGTGATCGGGGCCTGAACATGCAGGAGGGTGAAAGGAGGGCAAGGAATAGAGTGAATTGGAGCGATGTGGTATACCGGGGTTGACGTGCTGTCAGTGGATTGAATCAAGGCATGTGAAGCGTCTGGGGTAAACCATGGAAAGCTGTGTAGGTATGTATATTTGCGTGTGTGGACGTATGTATATACATGTGTATGGGGGGGGGGGGTTGGGCCATTTCCTTCGTCTGTTTCCTTGCGCTACCTCGCAAACGCGGGAAACAGCGACAAAGTATAATAAAGTAAATAAATAATATATATATATATATATATATATATATATATATATATATATATATATATATATATATATATATATATATATATATATATATATCTTTTCTTTTCTTTCAAACGATTCGCCATTTCCCGCATCAGCGAGGTAGCGTTAAGAACAGAGGACTAGGCCTTTGAGGGAATACCCTCACCTGGCCCAATTCTCTGTTCCTTCTTTTGGAAAATTAAAAAAAAAAAAACGAGAGGGGAGGATTTGCAGCCCCCCGCTCCCTTCCCTTTTAGTCGCCTTCTACGACACGCAGGGAATACGTGGGAAGTATTCTTTCTCCCCTATCCCCAGGGATGATATATATATATATATATATATATATATATATATATATATATATATATATATATATATATATATATATATATATATATATATATATATATATATATATATATTCATATATATATATATATATCTTAAAGAATCAGTATGTGCATTTAAGAGTGGTTGGCTGGCTTGCATAAATAAGCCTAGGAGAGACCCGTTCAAGCCCTTTCTTTTGCAGAGTGCATTTTAAATTTTGCAAATTGTGTTCCCATTTGTAAATGCATGCAGGTATATATATCTCATTGGATCAGTACGTGTTTTTAAGACTGGAGGTAGGTGCGTGTTGGTGAATTACGGGATAGATGGTTGGGTAGCAAGCTTGCATAAATAAATCTAGGAGAGTCCCGTTCAAGACCCTATTTTTGCAGAGTGGAGGTTAAATTAAGCGAATTTTGTTTCGATTTTTACATACATGCAACCATACATATATCAATGGATCAGTATGAGCTTTTAAGAGTGTAGGTAGGTGCGTGTTGGTGGATTACTGGATAGGTGTTTGGGTAGCAGGTATGTATAAATAAGCCTAAGAGAGACCTATTCAAGCCCTCTTTTTTCAGAGTGGATGTTTAATTAAGCGAATTTTTTTTTTCCATTTGTACATGCATGCAGCTATACATATGTCCATGGATCAGTATGTGCTTTTAAGAGTGTAGGTAAGTGCTTGTTGGTGGATTACTGGATAGATGGTTGTTTAGCAGGCTTGCATAAATAAGCCTAGGAGAGACCCGTTCAAGCCCCTATTTTTGCAGAGTGGAGGTTGAATTAAGCGAGTTTTGTTAAGATTTGTACATACATGCATCCATACATATCTCAAAGGATCAGTATTTGCTTTTAAGAGTGTAAGTAGGTGCGTGTTCGTGGATTAATGGATAGATGGTTGGGTTGCAGGCTTGTATAAATAAGCCTAGGAGAGACCCGTTCAAGCCCTTCTTTTTGCAGAGTGGAGGTTAACTTAAGCGAATTTTGTTTCCATTTGTACATGCATGCAGCCATACGAATCTCAATGGATCAGTATGTGCTTTTAGGAGTGTACGTAGGTGCGTGTTGGTGGGTTACTGGATAGATGGTTGGGTAGCAGGCTTGCATAAATAGGCCTAGGAGAGACCCATTCCAGCCCCTCTTTTTGCAGAGTGGAGGTTAAATTAAGCGAATTTTTTTCCACTTGTACATGGATGCAGCCATACATATCTCAATGAATCAGTATGTGCATTAAAGAGTGGGTAGCAGGCTTGCATAAATAAGCCTAGGAGAGACCCGTTCAAGCCCCTATTTTTGCAGTGTAGTTTCGATTTATACATGCTGCCATACATACTCTTTTGCAGAGTGGAGGATAAATAAGCGAATTTTGTTACCACTTGTACATGCATGAAGCCATACATATCTCAATGGATTAGTATGTGCATTTAAGAGTGGGTAGCAGGCTTGCATAAATAACCCTTTTTTATATTAAGCGAATATTTTTCCCATTTGTACATGCATGCAGCCATACATATCTCAATGGATCAGTATGTGTTTTTAAGAGTGTAGGTAGGTGCATGTTTTTGGATTACAGGCTAGCATAAATAAGCCTAGGAGAGAACTATTCAAGCCCCTATTTTTGCAGAGTGGAGGTTAGATAAAATGAATTTTGTTTCGATTTGTACATACATGCAGCTATACATATCTCAATAGATCAGTATGTGCTTTAAAGAGTGTAGGTAGGTGCGTATTGGTGGATAACTGGATCGATGGTTGGGTAGCAAGTTTGTATAAATAAGCCTGAGAGAGACCCGTTCAAGCACCTCTTTTTGCAGAGTGGAGGTATAATTAATCGAGTATTGTTCCCATTTGTAAATGCCTGCAGCTATACATATCTCAATAGATCAGTATGTGTTGGTGGTTTACTGGATAGAGGGTTGGGTAGCAGGCTTGCATATATAAACCTAAGAGCGACCCGTTTAACCCCTCTTTTTCAGAGTGGAGGTTTAATTAAGCGAATTTTTTTCCACTTGTACATGCATGCAGCTATACATATCTCAATGAATCACTATGTGCATTTAAGGGTGGTTAGCAGGCATACATAAATAAGGCAAGGAGAGACCCGTTCAAGTCCCTCCTTTCGAAGAGTGCAGGTTAAATTTTGCAAATTTTGTTTTCATTTTTACATGCATGAAGCTATATATGTTAATGGATTAGTATGTGCTTTTAAGTGTCGGTAGGTGCGTGTTAGTGGATTACTGGGTAGATGGTTGGGTAGAAAGCTTGCATAAATAAGCCTAGGAGAGACCCGTTCAAGCCCCTCTTTTAGCAGAGTAGATTTTAAATGAAGCGAATTCTTTTTCCCATTTGTACATCCATACAGACATACATATCTCAATGGATTAGTATGTGCTTTTAAGAGTGTAGGTAAGTGCTTGTTGTTGGATTACTGGATAGATGATTGTTTAGCAGGCTTGCATAAATAAGCCTAAGAGAGACCCGTTAAAGCCCCTCTTCTTGCAGGTTGGAGATTAACTTAAGCGAATTTTGTTTCCATTTGTACATGCACGCAGCCATACTTATCTCAATGGATCAGTATGTGCTTTTAAGAGTGTAGGTAGGTGCGTGTTGGTGGATTACTGGATAGATGGTGGGGTTTGCATAAATAAGCCTAGGAGACACCCGTTCCATCCCCTCTTTTTGCAGAGTGGAGGTTAAATAATGCGAAGTTTTTCCGTTACTACATGGATGTAGCCATACATATCTCAATGGATCATTATGTGCAATAAAGAGTGGAGACCCGTTCAAGGCCCTATTCTTGCAGAGTGTTTTCGATTTGTACATTCTTGCAGCCATACATACTCTTTTTGCAGAGTGGAGGATAAATAAGCGAATTTTGTTTCCATCTGTACATGCTTGAAGCCATTCATATCTCCATGGATTAGTATGTGCATTTAAGAGTGGGTAGCAGGCTTTTATAAATAAGCCTAGTAGAGACCGGTTCAAGCCCCTCTTTTTGCAGAGTGGAGGGTAAATTAGGAGAATTTTGTTTCGATTTTTACATACATGCAGCCATACATATCTCAATGGATCAGTGCGAGCTTTTAAGAGTGTAGGTAGGTGCGTGTTGGTGGATAAATGATGTGATAAAAGGAAACAAATGATCTTGTGATATTTACTTGGCGCAATACATTGTTGATAGATATATATCAGAACATTTTGTTTTCATCTTATAGGAGACAGTCTGACAAACATGCATACTGACATTCACATGCAAGCACAAGCAGTCATATATCTTCCTAGTCTTTAAAGAATGTAAAAATGATTTGAAATAACGAGCAAATCTATTCAAAACCTTTTAAAACGTAACAACCTATGTAGATAGAAATACTCTTGAATAAGAGTATTTCTATCTACATAGAAATATATTCAGTCATACTCGTTGAAAATGAAAACAAGCAATAATATGAAATAAGAGAAGAATTATCTGAAATATCTGAAATATCTGAAACATTGCCAAAATTGATATTGAAACAATTCAAGACCCACATGCCATTTATGATTTTCAATTGTAAAAAAAACACTTCTCTAACACTGCATCAGACCAGAATCAAAGTCTCACTTCGGCGTTCATTCGTAGCTGGTGTTTTCCTTTTCTCGTGCAAAATTCTCCTGTTTCCCAGCGGAGAGACGTTTTATGCCCTTCACGTTGCCTTTGCCGCTCATGTTCTCTCTGCCAACTACAAAAGAAAACCATGTTTAAAAGGAATAGACACTCATTTGCCTAAATTGAAAATTTCAATTTCAGTTATCAATCATTTACAAAATGTACAATGAAATTGTACATAATTGATATAGTGTTTCCAGATACATTGCTTACTCTGATGCAGGTATTTCATTCTCTACGCATCATTCATCATTCATTACGTTTAATTGCTGTCAGCTTTCACTGGCACATGAAGTTTTAAAAGGATCCGGTAGTCTGTTACTGTTTGAATATTGCACACCTCAAACGAAAAAAGTCTTTCTAATATTGCTAAATCATCAAATTAGTAAAACCATGCGAACTGTAATAACGTATATGGCCGGTTAAACGTTCCAGGATGAACAATCATAAGCTGTAATCTGAGTGAATAGTAATATACTTCCAAGTCTCTGTCTACCGAGTTCAATGGTTCTCTACGTTTTCTGGTTGTGGTCTTTACACTAAGTACATCTAAGCAAAAAGAAGTGTTTCTTGTAATAAATCTATCAAGTATATCTGGCGATGACGAGGATACATCAATTGCCAAGTTATTGGCAGTCCGATCAGCTACACGATTTCCACTACCATTGTTCAGATGAGTGGGGTTGGCATTGATTTGTTCCCTACTGACGTCTGCCCATATGCTTATTCATTGATAATGAACATTTAAGTGTCCTGAAACTACTTCACGATGAGATAATTGATTAACAAGCCAACTACCATTGCCTTACCTTGCGCAATGTCACTTCGCATATAGTTATGGCTACCTCCGCTAGGGAGCAGTGGTGGCTTGACTAACGGCGTCTATCATTATGTTTATCCTGATCTCCTGCCTTGTGCATACAGACAAATCACAAAGTATTGCATTAAATTTAAAAAACACTTCCATTGTAAACACTTTGAGTGAATAACACTCCTACAAACAATAAACTTTCAAGGTTACGAGAAACACCACTTAACATATATTTAACACATATAGCATACACCAAAATTAATTATATATGAATAATCCAAAGAAAGTAAAGTTGAATGAAAGCTGAAAGAAGAGAGTTTATCATGGCATTCTAAAGGAAACCAAAATGGCATCCAAGCTACAAGTGTAATCCTTTTATTTCGCATAAAAGCTCAAGGAAGCCCACATGTCTAGCAAAAGGCAGATAAACATTGCCATATCGCTGAATAGTCTGACTTACCGAAAAGACGAGTAGACACTACAACATCAGAAGAGACAGACTTGAAATACAGAGCTTAAGAACACATCCGTCTTCGGAGACGACACATACAACACTAAATAGAAATGGCGGCCCTGCTGTAGAGAAACAGATACAAAGAAACGTAATTAAAAGAATTTGTGATGCTTGCAGTAACGCCATCTGGAAGAGCGATTCAAAACTATTAGAAAACGGGAAATATCTTATCCATCAAAGAAAACGGGAAACATAGTTCCTAGATATTCAAATGTGCCATAGTATCTGCAGGGAATAGAGTCCTTGGTTCTATTTTTTGTGGTATGAATGTTATCTTTTGCTTTAGCAATGGAAAACAATATAAACTTGACATTTTGTTAAATGACAGAAGTTTCTTCATAGTTCAACGACCATATATCTTTTTTATTTTCGTTATGCTGGTAATTTATCGTGATTTAGATTTTCCTAATGCTGTTACGTTTCACTTCATTTCTAAATGATGTGATAAAAGGAAACAAATGATTGAGTGATATTTATTTGGCGCAATACAATACATTGATAAATATACATCAGGACATTTTGTTTTCATCTTATAGGAGACAGTCTGACAAACAAGCATATTGACATTCATATGCAAGCACAAGAATGTAAAGCGGATGTAAGATAATGAGCAAGTCTTTTCAAAATCTTTTAAAACTTAAGAACTTGATATGCACGAGTAATTCCATCTACAGGGAAATATATTCAGTCGTACTCGAAGAAAATGAAAACAAGCAAAAATATGAAACAAGAGAAGACACCTATTAATAATATCTCAAAAATTTCCAAAATAGATATTGAAACAATTCAAGACCCACATGCCATTTATGATTTTGAAATGTAAAAAACACATCTCTTTAACACTTCGGCGTCATTCCTAGCTGGCGTGTTCCTTTTCTCGTGCTAAATTCGCCAGTTTCCCAGCGGAGAGACGTTTTATGCCCTTCACGTTGCCTCTGCCGCTCAAGTTTTCTCTACCAACTATAAAAGAAAACCATGTTTACAAGGAATGGACACTCACTTGCCTAAATTGAAAATTTCAATTTCAATTATCGATCATTTACATAACGTAAGCATCATTAATCATTCTTGCCACGTCTAACTGCTTTCAGCCTTCACTGGCAACATGATGTTTTAAAAGGATCCGGTGGTCTGTTACTGTTTGTATATTGCACACTTAAAACCAAAAACGTCATTCAAATTTGCTAAATCTTCAATATAGAAAAACCATGTGAACTGTAATAACGTATATGACCTGTTAAACGTTCAGTGATGAACAATCATAAGCTGTAACTTGAGTGAATAGTAATATACTTCCAAGGCTCTGTCTACCGAGGTCAATGGTTCTCTAAGTTTTCTGGTTGTGGACTTATAACTAAGTACACCTAACTAAGAAGATGCTTTTCTTGTAATAAATTTATCAAGTATATCTGGCGACGACGAGGATACATCAACTGCCGAGTTATTGTCAGTCCGATCATCTCCACGATTTCCACTACCATTGTTCAGAAGAGTGAGGTTGGCATTGATCATGATATGAACCATTTGTTCCCTACTGGCGTCTGCTCATATACTTATTCTTTGATAATGAACATTTAAGTGTCCTGAAACTACTTTACGATGAGATAATTGATTAACAAACCAACTACCATTGCCTTGACTTGCGCAATGTCACTGCGCATGTAGTTATGGCTACTTCCGGTAAGGAGCAGTGGTGGCTTGACTAACTTGGCGTCTATCATTATGTTTCTCCTGTGCATACAGACAAATAATAAAGTATTGCATTAAACTTAAAAAACACTTCCATTGTAAACACTTGGAGTGAAAAACACTCCTACAAACATTCCTTTATGGTTAGTAGACAATAAACTTTCAAGGCTACCAGAAACAGCACTTAACATATATTTAACACTGATAAACAGACACCAAAATTAATAATCCAAAGAAAGTAAAGTTAAATGAAAGCTGAAGGAAGAGAGTTTATCATGGCATTCTAAAGGAAACCAAAATGACATCCAAGCTAGAAGTGTAATCCTTCCTCCGAATCTATACGCGAAATAAAAGCTAAAGGAAACCCACTTCTCTACCAAAAGTTAGATAAACATTCCCATATCGCTGAATAGTTTGACTTACCGAAAAGACGAGTAGACTCGAAAACATCAGAAGAGACACTCTTGAAATACATAGCGTAAGAACACATCCATCTTCGGAGACGACACATACAAGACTAAATACAAATGGCGTCCCTGCTCAAGAGAAACAGATACAAAGAAAAGTAATTAGAAGAATTTGTGATGCTTGCAGTAACGTCATCTGGAAGAGCGATTCAAAACTATTAGAAAACGGGAAATATCTTATCCATCAAAGAAAACGGGAAACTAAAATAATTCCTAGATATTCAAATGTGCCATAGAGTCCTTTGTTCTATTTTTTTCTGGTATGAATGTTATCTTTTGCTTTAGCAATGGAAAACAATATAAACTTGACATTTTGTTAAATGACAGAAGTTTCTTCATGGTTCAACGACCATATATCTTTTTTATTTTCGTTATGCTGGTAATTTATCGTGATTTAGATTTTCCTAATACTCTTACATTTCACTTCATTTCTAAATGATGTGATAAAAGGAAACAAATGATCAAGTGATATCTATTTGGCGCAATACATTATTGACAGATATATTTCAGGGCATTTTGTTTTCATCTGATAGGAGACAGACTGATAAACATGCATATTGACATTCACATGCAAGCACAAGAATGTAAAAAGGTTGTAAATAATGAGCAAGTCATTTCACCATCTTTTAAAATTAAGAACTTGATATGCAAGAGTAATTCTATCTACATGGAAATATATTGTCATACTCGTTGAAAATGAAAACAAGCAAAAATATGAAACAAGAGAAGACACCTATTAATAATATCTGAAACATTGCTAAAATTGATATTGAAACAATTTAAGACCCACATACCATCTATGATTTTGAATTGTAAAAAAAACACATATCTTTAACACTGCATCAGACCAGAATCAAAGTCTCACTTCGGCGTTCATTCCTAGGTGGTGTGCTCATTTTCTCGTGCAAAATTCGCCTGTACCCCAGCGGAGAGACGTTTTATGCCATTCACGTAGCCTCTGCCGCTCATGTTCTCTCTGCCAACTATAAAAGAAAACCATGTTTACAAAGAATGGACACTCATTTGCCTGAATTGAAAATTTTAATTTCAATTATCAATCATTTACATAATATAAACATCATTCATCATTCTTGCCACGTTTAACTGCTGTCAGCTTTCACTGGAAATATGAAGTTTTAAAAGGACCCGGTGGTCTGTTACTGTTTGTATATTGAACCCATAAAACAAAAAACGTCATTCATATTTGCTAAATCATCAATTTATTAAAACCATGTGAACTGTAATAACGTATATGGCCGGTTAAACGTTCCAGGATGAACAATCATAAGCTGTAACCTAAGTGAATAGTAATATATTTCCAAGTCTCTTTCTACCGAGTTCAATGGTTCTCTAGGTTTTCTGGTTGTGGTCTTTCCACTAAGTATATCTAACTAAAAAGATGTTTTTCTTGTAATAAATATATCAAGTATATCCGGCGATGATGAGGATACATCAATTGCCGAGTTATTGGCAGTCCGGTCATCACGATTTCCACTACCAATGTTCAGAAGAGTGAGGCTGGCATTGATCATATTAACCATTTGTTCCCTACTGGCGTCTGCCCATATACTTATTCATTGATAATGAACATTTAAGTGTCCTGAAACTACTTTACGATGAGGTAATTGATTAACAAGCCAACTACCATTGCCTTGCCTTCCGCAATGTCACTGCGTATGTAGTTATGGCTACCTCCGCTAGGGAGTAGTGGTGGCTTGACTAATTTGGCGTCGATCATCATCTTTATCCTTATCCCTTGCCTTGTGCATACAGACAAATGATAAAGTATTGCATTGAACTTAAAAGACACTTCCATTGTAAACACTTGAAGTGAGAAACACTCCTACAAACACTGCTTTATGGTTATCAGACAATAAACTTTCAAGGCTACCAGAAACAGCACTTAACATATATTCAACACCGATAAACATACATCAAAATTATTTATATTTGAATAATCCAAAGGAAGTAAAGTCAAATGAAAGCTGAAAAAAGAGAGTTTATCATGGCATTCTAAAGGAAACCAAAATGGCATCCAAGCTAAAAGTGTAATCCTTCCTCCGAATCTATACGCGAAATAAAAGCTAAAGGAAAACCACTTGTCTACCAAAAGTTAGATAAACATTGCCATATCGCTCAATAGTCTGACTTACCGAAAAGACGAGTAGACTCTACAACATCAGAAGAGACAGACTTGAAATACAGAGCGTAAGGACACATCCGTTTTCGGAGACGACACATACAAGACTAAATACAAATGGCGGCCGTGCTCAAGAGAAACAAATACAAAGAAACGTAATTAAAAGAATTTGTGATGTCTGGAGCCACGCCATCTGGAAGGACGATTCAAAACTATTAGAAAACGGGAAATATTTTATCCATCAAAGAAACAAGCAATAATATGAAGAATTATCTGAAATATGGGAAATATCTGAAACATTGCCAAAATTGATATTGAAACAATTCAAGACCCACATGCCATTTATGACTTTGAATTGTAAAAAACACATCTCTATAACACTGCATCACAGCAGAATCAAATTCTCACTTCGGCGTTCATTCCTAGCTGGTGTGTTCCTTTTCTCGTGCAAAATTCGCCTGTTTCCCAGCGGAGAGACATTTTATGCCCTTCACGTTGCCTCTGCCGCTCATGTTCTCTCTGCCAACTATAAAAGAAAACCATGTTTACAAGGAATGATACTCATTTGCTTAAATTGAAAATTTCAATTTCAATTATCAATCATTTACATAATGTACAATGAGATTGTACATAAGTGATATAATGTTTCCAGATACACTGCTTACTCTGATGCAGGTATTTCATTCTCTACGCTTTCACCGGCAATATGAAGTTTTAAAAGGATCCGGTGGTCTGTTACTGTTTGTATATTGCACACCTCAAAAAATAAGCGTCATTCAAATTTGCTAAATCATCAATTTAGTAAAACCATGTGAACTGTAATAACGTATATGGCCAGTTAAACGTTCCAGGATGAACAATCATAAGCTGCAACCTGAGTGAATAGTAATATACTTCCAAGTCTCTGTCTACCGAGTTCAATGGTTCTCTACTTTTTCTGGTTGTGGTCTTTACACTAAGCACGTCTAAGTAAAAAGATGTTTTTCTTGTAATAAATTTATCAAGTATATCTGGCGATGACGAGGATACATCAATTACCGAGTTATTGTAAGTCCGATCATCTCCACGATTTCCACTACCATTGTTCAGAAGAGTGAGGTTGGCATTGATCATGATATTAACCATTTGTTCCCTACTGGCGTCTGATCATATACTTTTTCATTGATGATAAACATTTATGTGTCCTGAAACTACTTTACGATGAGATAATTGATTAACAAGACAACTACCATTGCGTTGCCTTGCGCAATGTCACTGCGCATGTAATTATGGCTACCTCCGCTAGGGAGCAGTGATGGCTTGACTAACGGCGTCTATCATTATGTTTATCCTGATCCCCTGCCTTGTGCATATAGACAAATAATAAAGTATAGCATTAAATTTAAAAAACACTTCCATTGTAAACACTTGGAGTGAAAAACACTCCTATAAACAATAAACTTTCAAAGCTACCAGAAACAGCACTTAACATATCTTTAACACTGATAAACATACACCAAAATGAATTATATATGAATAATCCAAAGAAAGTTAAGTTAAATGAAAGCTGAAAGAAGAGAGTTTATCATGGCATTCTAAAGGAAACCAAAATGACATCCAAGCTAGAAGTGTAATCCTTCCTCCGAATCTATACGCGAAATAAAAGCTAAAGGAAACCCACTCGTCTACTAAAAGTTAGATAAACATTGCCATATCGCTGAATAGTTTGACTTGCCGAAAAGACGAGTAGACTCGACAACATCAGAAAGAGACAGACTTGAAATACAGAGCGTAAGAATACATCCGTCTTCGGAGACGACACATACAAGACTAAATACAAATGGCGGCCGTGCTTAGGACAAACAAATACAAAGAAAAGTAATTAAGAGAATGTGTGATGCCTGCAGTAACGCAATCTAGAAGGACGATTCAAAAGTATTAGAAAACGAGAAATGTCTTATCCATCAAAGAAAACGGGATACTTTAAGATAATTCCTAGATATTCAAATGTGCCATAATATCTGCAGGGAATAGAGTCCTTTGTTCTATTATTTGTGGTATAAATGTTATCTTTTGCTTTAGCAATGGAAAAATATATAAACTTGACATTTTGTTAAATGACGGAAGTCTCTTCATGGTTCAAGGACCATATATGTTTTTTATTTTCGTTATGCTGGTAATTTATCGCGATTTAGATTTTCCTAATACTCTTACATTTCACTTCATTTCTAAATGATGTGATAAAAGGAAACAAATGATCGTGTGATATTTATTAGGCGCAATACATTGTTGACAAATATATATCAGAACATTTTGTTTTCATCTTATAGGTGACAGTCTGACAAACATGCATATTGACATTCACATGCAAGCACAAGCAGTCATATATCTTCCTCGTCTTTAAAGAATGGAAAAAGGATGTAAAATAACGAGCAAGTCTATTCAAAATCTTTTAAAACGTAACAACCTATGTAGATAGAAATACTCTTGAATAAGAGTATTTCTATCTACATAGAAATGAAAATGAAAACAAACAATAATATGAAACAACAGAAGAATTATCTGAAATATCTGAAATATCTGAAACAATGCCAAAATTGATATTGAAACAATTTAAGACCCACATGCCATTTATGATTTTGAATTGCAAAAAAACATATCTCTTTAACACTGCATCAGACCAGAATCAAAGTCTCACTTCGGCGTTCATTCCTAGCTGGTGTTTCTTTTCTCGTGCAAAATTCGCCTGTTTCCCAGCGGAGAGTCGTTTTATGCCATTCACGTTGCCTCTGCCGCTCATGTTCTCTCTGCCAACTATTAAAGAAAACCAAGTTTACAAGGAATGGACGCTCATTTACCTAAATTGAAAATTTCAATTTCAATTATCAATCATTTACAAAATGTACAATGAAATTGTACATAATTGACATAAAGTTTCCAGATTTTTGTCATCTGAACAGTTTCTTATTTCAGTCTTCTAAATAGTTCTTATCTAGTCTTCCAAACGGATCTTTTTCGTTCTTCTTCATAGATTTCTTTAATCTTCCAGGCAGGTCTTTTGTATCTTCCAACAATTATTTCTTAGTCTCCTAAACAAATGGAAAAAAAATTCGCTTATTGTAACTTACACTCTGCAAAAAGAGGGGCTTGAACCGGTCTCTCCTAGGCTTATTTATGCAAGCCTGCTACCCAAACATCTGTCCAGTATTCCATCAACACGCAACTACCTACAATATTAAAAGCATATACTGATCTAATGAGATATGTAAGGTAGTATGCCTGTACAAATGGAAAAAAAAAATGGCAAAAAGAGGGGCTACCTACCTACCTACCTACACTCTTAAAACCACATACTGATCCAATAAGATATGTATGTGTACATACATCTACAAATGGAAAACAAATTTGCTTCATTTTACCTCCACTCTGCAAAAAAACGGGCTTTTTTATGGAGGCTTTTTTTATGGAAGCCTGCTAACCATTCCAGAAATCCAGTAATCCAAAAAACACGCACCTACCTACACTCTTAAACGCACATACCGATCCATTGAGATATATATGGCTTTCAAACAGATTTTTTTTAGTCCTTTAAATCTTCCTGGCAGGTCTTTTGTATCTTCCAACATTTATTTCTTAGTCTCCTAAACAAATGGAAAGAACATTCGCTTAATGTAACCTGCACTCTGCAAAAAGAGGGGCTTGAACGGGTCTCTCCTAGGCTTATTTATGCAAGCCTGCTACCCAAACATCTGTCCAGTATTGCATCAACACGCAACTACCTACACTCTTAAAAGCATATACTGATCTAATGAGATATGTATGGTAGTATGCCTGTACAAATGGAAAAAAAATGGCAAAAAGAATGGCTACCTACCTACTTACCTACACTCTTAAAACCTCATACTGAACCATTAAGATATGTATGGTTACATACATATACAAATGGTAAACAAATTTGCTTAATTTTACCTCCACTCTGCAAAAAAAAGGGACTTTTTTATGCAGGCTTTTTTATGCAAGCCTGCTACCCATTCCAGAAATCCAGTAATCCAACAACACGCACCTACCTACACCTTACCTTAAACGCAAATACCGATCCATTGAGATACATATGGCTTTCAAACATATTTTTTTTTTTAGTCCTTCAAATGCCTTTTTTTTTATTAGTTTTCTTAACAAATCTCTTTTTAGTCCTCCAAAAATTTCTATTTAGTCTTTCAAGTACGTGTTTATTTAGAGTTCCCGAGTTGCTTTCCTTAAGTTTTCCAAACAGCAGTTTATTCTTCTTCCAAGTAGTATTTCAAACTTCTTTTAACCAAACAGATCTGTTTTAGTTTTAAAAAATCTCTTTTTAAGTATTTTCAACAGTATTTTCGTAACACTAATTTGATTTTGTCATCTGAAGTTTTTTTTTTCGGTCTTCTAAATAGTTCTTATGTAGTCTTCCAAACGGATCTTTTTCGTTCTTCTTAATAGATTTCTTTAATCTTCGAGGCAGGTCTTTTGTATCTTCCAACAGTTATTTCTTAGTCTCCTAAACAAATGGAAAAAAAAATTCGTTTATTGTAACCTACACTCTGCAAAAAGAGGGGCTTGAACGGGTCTCTCCTAGGCTTATTTATGCAAGCCTGCTACCCAAACATCTGGTCCAGTATTCTTTTGTATCTTCCAACAGTTATTTCTTAGTCTCCTAAACAAATGGAAAAAAAAATTCGTTTATTGTAACCTACACTCTGCAAAAAGAGGGGCTTGAACGGGTCTCTCCTAGGCTTATTTATGCAAGCCTGCTACCCAAACATCTGTCCAGTATTCCATCAACACGCAACTACCTACACTCTTAAAACCATTTACTGATCTAATGAGATATGTATTGTAGTATGCCTGTACAAATGGAAAACAAATATGGCAAAAAGAGGGGCTACCTACCTACCTACCTACACTCTTAAAAGCACATACTGATCCAATAAGATATGTATGGGTACATACATATAGAAATGGAAAACAAATTTGCTTCATTTTACCTCCACTCTGCAAAAAAATAGGACTTTTTTATAGAGGCTTTTTTTTATGGAAGCCTGCTAACCAATACAGAAATCCAGCAATCCAACAACACGCACCTACCTACACTCTTAAACGCACATACCGATTCATTAAGATATATATGGCTTTCAAACAGATTTTTTTTAGTCCTTCAAATGTTTCTTTTTTTTTATTAGTTTTCTTTACAAATCTCTTTTTAGTCTTCCAAAAAATTCTTTTTAGTCTTTCAAGTACGTGTTTATTTAGAGTTCCCGAGTTGTTTTTTTTAAGTTTTCCAAACAGCAGTTTATTCATCTTTCAAAAAGTTTTCCAAACAGTTCTTTTAAACAAACAGATCTGTTTTAGTTTTCCAAAAAGCTTTTTTTTTTAAGTATTTTCAACAGTATTTTTGTAACACTAATTTTTTTTTGTCATCTGAACATATTTTTTTTTCAGTCTTCTAAATAGTTTTTATCTAGTCTTCCAAGCGGATCTTTTTCGTTCTTCTTAATATTTTTCTTTAATCTTCCTGACAGGTCTTTCGTATCTTCGCACATTTATTTCTTAGTCTCCTAAACAAATGGAAAGAACATTCGCTTATTGTAACCTGAATTCTGCAAAAAGAGGGGCTTGAACGGGTCTCTCCTAGTCTTATTTATGCAAGACTGCTACCCAAACATCTGTCCAGTATTCCATCAACACGCAACTACCTACGCTCTTAAAAGCATATACTGATCTACTGAGATATGTATGGTACTATGCCTGCAAAAATGGAAAAAAAATTGCAAAAAGAGGGGTTACCTACCTACCTACCTACCTACACTCTTAAAAGCATATACTGAACCATTAAGATATGTATGGTTGCATACATATACAAATGGAAAACAAATTTGCTTAATTTTACCTACACTCTGCAAAAAAAAGGGACTTTTTTATGCAGGCTTTTTTATGCAAGCCTACTACCCATTCAAGAAATCCAGTAATCCAACAACACTCACCTACCTACACTCTTAAACGTACATACCGATCCATTGAGATATATATGGCTTTTAAACAGATTTTTTTTTAGTCCTTCAAATGTTTCTTTTTTTTACTAGTTTTCTTAACAAATCTCTTTTTAGTCTTCCAAAAAATTCTGTTTAATCTTTCAAGTACGTGTTTATTTAGAGTTCCCGAGTTGTTTCTTTTAAGTTTTCCAAACAGCAGTTTATTCATCTTCCAAGCAGCTTTTCAAACAGTTCTTTTAACCAAACAGATCTGTTTTAGTTTTCCAAAAAGCTCTTTTTAAGCATTTCCAGTGGTATTTTCGTAACACTAATTTGATTTTGTCATCTGAAGTTTATTTTTTTCAGTCTTCTACATAGTTCTTATCTAGTCTTCCAAACGGATCATTTTTCGTTCTTCTTAATAGATTTCTTTAATCTTCCTGGCAGGTCTTTTGTATCTTCCAACAATTATTTCTTAGTCTCCTAAACAAATGGAAAAAAAAATTCGCTTATTGTAACCTACACTCTGCAAAAAGAGGGGCTTGAACGGGTCTCTCCTAGGCTTATTTATGCAGGCCTGCTACCCAAACATCTGTCCAGTATTCCATCAACACGTAACTACCTACACTCTTAAAAGCATATACTGATCTAATGAGATATGTATGGTAGTATGCCTGTACAAATGGAAAAAAAAATGGCAAAAAGAGGGGCTACCTACCTACCTACCTACACTTTTAAAAGCACACCCTGATCCAATAAGATATGTATGGTTACATACATATACAAATGGAAAACAAATTTGCCTAATTTTACCTCCACTCTACAAAAAAGGGACTTCTTTATGCAAGCTTTTTTTATACAAGCCTGCTACCCATTCCAGAAATCCAGTAATCCAACAACACGCGACTATCTACACTCTTAAACGCACATACCGATCAATTGAGATATATATGGCTTTCAAACAGATTTTTTCTTAGTCCTCCAAAAGTTTCTTTTTTATATCAGTTTTCTTAACAAATCTCTTTTTAGTCTAACAAAAAATTCTTTTTAGTCTTTCAAGTACGTGTTTATTTAGAGTTCCCGAGTTGTTGTTTTTTTAAGTTATCCATCCAGCAGTTTATTCATCTTCCAAGCAGTTTTTCAAACAGTTCTTTTAACCAAACAGATCTGTTTTAGTTTTCCAAAAAGCTCTGTTTACGTATTTTCAACAGTATTTTCGTAACACTAATTTATTTTTTCCATCTTAACAGTTTTTTTTTCAGTCTTAATAGTTCTTATCTAGTCTTCCAAACGGATCTTTTTCGTTCTTCTTAATATATTTCTTTAATCTTCCTGGCAGGTCTTTTGTATCTTCCAACAGTTGTTTCATAGTCTCCTAGAGAAATGGAAAAAAAATTCGCTTATTGTAACCTACACTCAGCAAAAAGAGGGGCTTCAACGTGTCTCTCCTGGGCTTATTTATGGAAGCCTGCTACCCGAACATCTGTCCAGTATTCAATCAACACGCAACTACCTACACTCTTAAAAGCATATACTGATCTAATGAGGTATGTATGGTAGTATGCCTGTACAAATGGAAAAAAAAATGGCGAAAAGAGGTGCTACCTATCTACCTTCCTACACTCTTAAAAGCACATACTGATCCATTAAGATATGTATGGTTACATACATACACAAATGGAAAACAAATTTGCTTAATTTTCCCTCCACTCTGCAAAAAAAAGGACTTTTTTATGCAAGCTTTTTTATACAAGCCTGCTACCCATTCCAGAAATCCAGTAATCAAACAACACGAAACTACCTACACTCTTGAACGCAAATACCGATCCATTGAGATGTATATGGCTTTCAAACAGATTTTTTTTTTAGTCCTTCAAATGATTCTTTTTTTATTAGTTATCTTAACAAATCTCTTTTTAGTCTTCCAAAAAATTCTTTTTAGTCTTCCAAGTACGTGTTTATTTAGAGTTCCCGAGTTGTTTTATTTTAAGGTTTCCAAACAGCAGTTTATTCATCTTCCAAGCACCTTTTCAAACAGTTCTTTTAACCAAACAGATCTGTTTTAGTTTTCCAAAAAGCTCTTTTTAAGTATTTTCAAAAGAATTTTCGTAACACTAATTTGATTTTGTCATCTGAATTTTTTTTTTTTTAAGTCTTCTAAATAGTTCTTATCTAGTCTTCAAAACGGATCATTTTTCTTTCTTCTTAATAGATTTCTTTAATCTTCCTGGCAGGTCTTTTGTATCTTCCAACAGTTATTTCTTAGTCTACTAAACAAATGGAAAAAAAAATTCGCTTATTGTAACCTACACTCTGCAAAAAGAGGGGCTTGAACGGGTCTCTCGTAGGCTTATTTATGCAAGCCTGCTACTCAAACATCTCTCCAGTATTTCATCAACACGCAACTACCTACACTCTTAAAAGCATATACTGGTCTAATGAGATATGTATGGTAGTATGCCTGTACAAATGGAAAAAAAAATGGCAAAAAGAGGGGCTACCTACTTACCTACCTACACTTTTAAAAGCACATACTGATACAATAAGATATGTATTGTTACATACATATACAAATGGAAAACAAATTTCCTTAATTTTACCTCCACTCCGCAAAAAAAAAGGAATTTTTATGGATGCTTTTTTATGGAAGAATGCTAACCATTCCAGAAATCCGTAATCCAACAACACGCACCTACCTACACTCTTAAACGCATATACCAATCCATTGAGATATATATGGCTTTCAAACAGATTTTTTTTTACTCCTTCAAATGTTTCTTTTTTTTTATTAGTTTTCTTAACAAATCTCTTTTTAGTCTTCCAAAAAATTCTTTTTAGTCTTTCAAGTACGTGTTTATTTAAAGTTCCCGAGCTGTTTTTTTTAAGTTTTCCAAACAGCAGTTTATTCAACTTCCAAGCAGTTTTTCAAACAGTTTTTTTTAACCAAACACATCTGTTTTAGTTTTCCAAAAAGCTCTTTTTAAGTATTTTCAACAGTATTTTTGTAACACTAATTTGTTTCTGTCATCTGAACAGTTCTTTTTTTTTTCAGTATTCTAAATAGTTCTTTTGTAGTCTTCCAAACGTATCTTTTTCGTTCTTCTTAATACATTTCTTAAATCTTCCTGTCAGGTCTTTTGTATCTTCCAACAGTTATTTCTTAGTCTCCTAAACAAATAGAAAAAAAATTTGCTTATTGTAACCTACACTCTCCAAAAAGAGGGGCTTGAACGGGTCTCTGATAGGCTTATTTATGCAAGCCTGCTACCTAAACATCTGTCCAGAATTCCATCAACACGCAACTCCCTACACTCTTAAAAGCATATACTGATCTAATCAGATATTGATGGTAGTATGCCTGTACAAATGGAAAAAAAAAAATGGCAAAAAGAGGGGCTACCTACCTACCTACCTACACTCGTAAAAGCACATACTGATCCATTAAGATATGTATGGTTACATACATATACAAATGGAAAACAAATTTGCTTAATTTTACATACACTCTACAAAGAAAAGACTTTTTTATGCAGGCTTTTTTATGCGAACCTGCTACCCATTCCAGAAATCCAGTAATCCAACAACACTCACCTGCATACACTCTTAAGCGAACATACCGATCCATTGAGATATATATATAGCTTTCAAACAGATTTTTTCTTAGTCCTTCAGATGTTTCTTTTTTTTTTTTAGATTTCTTAACAAATCTCTTTTTAGTCTTCCAAAAAATTCTTTTTAGTCTTTCAGGTACGTGTTTATTAAGAGTTCCCGAGTTGTTTTTTTTAAGTTTTCCAAACAGCAGTTTATTCATCTTCCCAGTAGTTTTTCAAACAGTTCTTTTAACAAAGAGATCTGCTTTAGTTTTCCAAAAAGCTCTTTCTAAGTATTTTCAACAGTATTTTCGTAACACTAATTTGTTTTTGTCATCTGAACAGTTTTTTTTTTCAGTCTTCTAAACAGTTCTTATGTAGTCTTCCAAACGGATCTTTTTCGTTCTTCTTAATAGATTTCTTTAATCTTCCTGGCAGGTCTTTTGTATCTTCCAACAGTTATTTCTTAGTCTCCTAAACAAATGGAAAAAAAATCGCTTATTGTAACCTACACTCTGCAAAAAGAGGGGCTTGAACGGGTCTCTCGTAGGCTTATTTATGCAAGCCTGCTACCCAAACATCTCTCCAGTATTCCATCAACACGCAACTAACTACACTCTTAGAAGCATATACTGATCTAATGAGATATGTATGGTAGTATGCCTGTACAAATGGAAAAAAAAAATTGCAAAAATAGGGGCTACCTACCTAACTACCTACACTCTTAAAAGCACATACTGATCCAATAAGATATGTATGGTTACATACATATACAAATGGAAAACAAATTTGCTTACTTTTACCTCCAGTCTGCAAAAAAAGAAAAGGAATTTTTATGGATGCTTTTTTTAAGGAAGCATGCTAACCATTTCAGAAATCCAGTAATCCAACAACACGCACCTACCTACACTCTTAAACGCACATACCGATCTATTGAGATATATATGGCTTTCAAACAGATTTTTTTTTTAGTCCTTCAGATGTTTCTTTTTTTTTATTAGTTTTCTTAACAAATCTCTTTTTAATCTTCAAAAAAATACTTTTTAGTCTTTCAGGTACGTGTTTATTTAGAGTTCCCGAGTTGTTTTTTTTAAGTTTACCAAACAGCAGTTTATTTATCTACCAAGCAGTTTTTCAAACAGTTCATTTAACCAAATAGATCTGTTTTAGTTTTCCAAAAATCTCTTTTTAAGTATTATCAACAGTATTTTCGTTTAGTAATTTGTTTTTGTCATCTGAACAGTTTTTTTTTTCAGTCTTCTAAATAGTTCTTATCTAGTCGTCCAAACGGATCTTTTTCGTTCTTCTTAATAGATTTCTTTAATCTTCCTGGCAGTTCTTTTGTATCTTCCAACAGTTATTTCTTAGTCTCCTAAACAAATGGAAAAAAAAATCGCTTATTGTAACCTACACTCTGCAAAAAGAGGGTCTTGAACGGGTCTCTCCTAGGCTTATTTATGCAAGCCTGCTATCCAAACTTCTATCCACTATTCCATCAACACGCAACTACGTACACTCTTAAAAGCATATACTGATCATATGAGATATGTATGGTAGTATGCCTGTACAAATGGAAAAAAGAAATGGCAAAAAGAGGGGCTACCTACCTACCTAAACTCTTAGAAGCACATACTGATCCATTAACATATGTATGGTTACATACATATACAAATGGAAACAAATATGCTTCATTTTACCTCCACTCTCAAAAAAAAAGGACTTTTTTATGCAGGCTTTTTTATGGAAGCCTGCTACTCATTCCAGAAATCCAATAATCCGACAACACGCACCTACCTACACTCTTAAACGCACATACCGATAAATTGAGATATATATGGCTTTCAAACAGATTCTTTTTTAGTCCTTCAAATGTTTCTTTTTTTTATTAGTTTTCTTAACAAATCTCTTTTTAGTCTTCCAAAAAATTCTTTTTAGTCTTTCAAGTACGTGTTTATTTAGAGTTCCCGAGTTTTATTTTTTAAGTTTTCCAAACAGCAAGTTTATTCATCTTCCAAACACTTTTTCAAACAATTCTTTTAACCAAACATATCTGTTTTAGTTTTCCAAAAAGTTCTTTTTAAGTATTTTCAAACGTATTTTCGTAACATTAATTTGTTTTTGTCATCTGAACAGTTTTTTTTTCAGGCTTCTAAAGAGTTCTTATCTAGTCTTCCAAACGGATGTTTTTCGTTCTTCTTAATAGATTTCTTTCATCTTCCTGGCAGGTCTTTTGTATCTTCCAACAGTTATTTCTTAGTCTCCTAAACAAATGGAAAAAAAAACTCGCTCATTGTAACCTGCACTCTGCAAAAAGAGGGGCTTCAACGTGTCTCTCCTAGGCTTATTTATGCAAGCCTGCTACCAAAACTTCTGTCCAGTATTCCATCAACACGCAACTACCTACACTCTTAAAAGCATATACTCATCTAATTATATATGTATGGTAGTATGCCTGTACAAATGGAAAAAAAATATGGCAAACAGAGGGGCTACCTACCTACCTACCTACACTCTTAGAAGCACATACTGATCCATTAAGATATGTATGGTTACATACATATACAAATGGAAAACAAATTTGCTTAATTTTACCTCCACTCTGCAAAAAAAAGGACTTTTTTATGGAAGCTTTTTTATGGAAGCGTGCTACCCATTCCAGAAATCCAGTAATCCAATAACACGCACCTGCCTACACTCTTAAACGCACATACCGATCCATTGAGATATATATGGCTTTCAAACAGATTTTATTTTTAGTCCTTCAAATGTTACTTTTTTTATTAGTTTTCTTAACAAATCTCTTTTTAGTCTTCCAAAAAATTCTTTTTAGTCTTTCAGGTACGTGTTTATTTAGAGTTCCCGAGTTGTTTTCCTTAAGTTTTCCAAACAGCAGTTTATTCTTCTTCCAAGCAGTTTTTCAAACAGTTCTTTTAACCAAACAGATCTGTTTTAGTTTTCCAAAAAACTCTTTTTAAGTATTTACAACAGTATTTTCGTAACACTAATTTGTTTGTCATCTGAGCAATTTTTTCAGTCTTCTAAATAGTTCTTATGTAGTCTTCCAAACGGATCTTTTTCGTTCTTCTTAACCGATTTCTTTAATCTTCCTGGCATGTCTTTTGTATCTTCCAACCGTTATTTCTTAGTCTCATAAACAAATGGAAAAAAAAATCGCTTATTGTAACCTACACTCTGCAAAAAGAGGGGCTTGAACGGGTCTCTCCTAGGCTTATTTATGCAAGCCTGCTATCCGAACTGCTGTCCAGTATTCCATCAACACGCAACTACGTACACTCTTAAAAGAATATACTTATCATATGAGATATGTATGGTAGTATGCCTGTACAAATGGAAAAAAAAATGGCAAAAAGAGGGGCTACCTACCTACCTACCTACCTACCTACACTCTTAGAAGCACATACAGATCCATTAAGATATGTATGTTTACATACATATACAAATGGAAAACAAATTTGCTTCATTTTACCTCCAATCTGTAAAAAAAAAGGACTTTTTTATGCAGGCTTTTTTATACAAGCCTGCTACCCATTCCAGAAATCCAGTAATCCAACAACACGCACCTACCTACACTCTTAAACGCACATACCGATACTTTGAGACATATATGGCTTTCAAACAGATTTTTTTTTAGTCCTTCAAATGTTTCTTTTTTTTATTAGTTTTCTTAACAAATTTCTTTTAGTCTTCCAAAAAATTCTTCTTAGTCTTTCCAGTACGTGTTTATTTAGAGTTCTCGAGTTTTTTTTTTTAAGTTTTCCAAAGAGCAAGTTTATTCATCTCCCAAACAGTTTTTCAAACAGTTCTTTTCAGCAAACAGATCTGTTTTAGTTTTCCAAAAAGCTCTTTTTAAGTATTATCAACAGTATTTTCGTTTAGTAATTTGTTTTTGACATCTGAACAGTTTTTTTCAGTCTTCTAAATAGTTCTCATCTAGTCTTCCAGACGGATCTTTTTCATTCTTCTTAATTGATTTCTTTCATCTTCCTGGCAGGTCTTTTGTATCTTTAAACAGTTATTTCTTAGTCTCCTAAACAAATGGAAAAAAAACTCGCTTATTGTAACCTACACTCTGCAAAAAGATAGGCTTTAATGGGTCCCTCCTAGGCTTATTTATGCAAGCCTGCTACCCAAACATCTCTCCAGTATTCCATCAACACGCAACTACCTACACTCTTAAAAGCACATACTGATCTAATGAGATATGTATGGTAGTATGCCTGTACAAATGGAAAAATAAAAATGGCAAAAAGAGGGGCTTCCTACCTACATACCTACACTCTTAGAAGCACATACTGATCCATTAAGATATGTATGGTTACATACATATACAAATGGAAAACCAATTTGCTTAATTTTACCTCCACTTTGCAAAAACGTACTTTTTAATACAGGCTTTTTTATGCAAGCTTGGTACCCATTCCAGAAATCCAGTAATCCAACAACACGCACCTACCTACACTCTGAAACGAAAATACCGATCCATTGAGATATATATGGGTTTCAAACCGATTTTCTTTTTTACTCCTTCAAATAATTCTTTTTTTTATTAGTTTTCTTAACAAATCTCTTTTTAGTCTTCCAGAAATTTATATTTAGTCTTTCAAGTACGT
The DNA here is from genome assembly GCF_036320965.1 of Panulirus ornatus. NCBI lineage: Eukaryota > Metazoa > Arthropoda > Malacostraca > Decapoda > Palinuridae > Panulirus > Panulirus ornatus. Next base: position 11,586,310 of record NC_092255.1, read on the forward strand.
GTTTATTTACAGTTCCCGAGCTGGTTTCCTTAAGTTTTCCAAACAGCAGTTTGTTCATCTTCCAAGCAGTTTTTCAAACAGTTCTTTTAACCAAACAGATCTGTTTTAGTTTTAAAAAAAGCTCTTTTTCAGTATTTTCAACAGTATTTTCACAAATTTGATTTTGTCATCTGAAGTTTATTTTTTCAGTCTTCTAAATAGTTCTTATCTAGTCTTCCAAACGTATCTTTTTCGTTCTTCTTAATAGATTTCTTTAATCTTCCTGGCAGGTCTTTTGTATCTTCCAACAGATATTTCTTAGTCTCCTAAACAAATGGAAAAAAAATTCGCTTATTATAACTTAGACTCTGCAAAAAGAGGGGCTTGAACGGGTCTCTCCTAGGCTTATTTATGCAAGCCTGCTACCCAAACATCTGTAGAGTATTCCATCAACACGCATCTACCTACACTCTTAAAAGCATATACTGATCTAATGAGATATGTAAGGTAGTATGCCTGTAGAAATGAAAAAAAAAATGGCAAAAAGAGGGGCCACCTACCTACCTACCTACACTCTTAAAACCACATACTGATCCAATAAGATATGTATGGGTACATACATATACAAATGGAAAACAAATTTGCTTCATTTTACCTCCACTCTGCAAAAAAAAAAAAAAAGGGCTTTTCTATAGAGGCTTTTTTTATGGAAGCCTGCTAAACATTCCAGAAATCCAGTAGTCCAACAACACGCACCTACGTACATTCTTAAAAGCACATACCGATCCATTGAGATATATATGGCTTTCAAACAGATTTTTTTAAGTCCTTCAAATGTTTATTTTTTTATTAGTTTTCTTAACAAATCTCTTTTTAGTCTCCAAAAAAATTCTTTTTACTCTTTCAAGTACGTGTTTATTTAGAGTTCCCGAGTTGTTTTTTTAAGTTTTCCAAACAGCAGTTTATTCATCTTCCAAGCAGTTTTTCAAACAGTTCTTTTAACCAAACAGATCTGTTTTAGTTTTCCAAAAACCTCTTTTTAAGTATTTTCAACAGTATTTTTGTAACACCAATTTGTTTTTGTCATCTGAACATTTTTTTTTTCAGTCTTATAAGTAGTTTTTATCTAGTCTTCCAAACGGATCTTTTTCGTTCTTCTTAATAGATTTCTTTAATCTTCCTGGCAGGTCTTTTGTATCTTCCAACATTTATTTCTTAGTCTCCTAAACAAATGGAACGAACATTCGCTTATTGTAACCTGCACTCTGCAAAAAGAGGGGCTTGAACGGGTCTCTCCTAGGCTTCTTTATGCAAGCCTGCTACCCAAACATCTGCCCAGTATTCCAACAACACGCAACTACCTACACTCTTAAAAGCATATACTGATCTAATGAGATATGCATGGTAGCATGCCTGTACAAATGGAAAAAAATGGCAAAAAGAATGGATACCTACCTACTTACCTACACTCTTAAAAGCTCATACTGAACCATTAAGAACCATTATGTATGGTTACATACATATTTTTTTCTTTTTTTTTTTGCTTTGTCGCTGTCTCCCGCGTTTGCGAGGTAGCGCAAGGAAACAGACGAAAGAAATGGCCCAACCCACCCCCATACACATATATATACATACGTCCACACACGCAAAATATACATACCTACACAGCTTTCCATGGTTTACCCCAGACGCTTCACATGCCCCGATTCAATCCACTGACAGCACGTCAACCCCGGTATACCACATCGCTCCAATTCACTCTATTCCTTGCCCTCCTTTCACCCTCCTGTATGTTCAGGCCCCGATCACACAAAATCTTTTTCACTCCATCTTTCCACCTCCAATTTGGTCTACCTCTTCTCCTCGTTCCCTCCACCTCCGACACATATATCCTCTTGGTCAATCTTTCCTCACTCATTCTCTCCATGTGCCCAAACCATTTCAAAACACCCTCTTCTGCTCTCTCAACCACGCTCTTTTTATTTCCACACATCTCTCTTACCATTACGTTACTTACTCGATCAAACCACCTCACACCACATATTGTCCTCAAACATCTCATTTCCAGCACATCCATCCTCCTGCGCACAACTCTATCCATAGCCCACGCCCCGCAACCATACAACATTGTTGGAACCACTATTCCTTCAAACATACTCATTTTTGCTTTCCGAGATAATGTTCTCGACTTCCACACATTCTTCAATGCTCCCAGAATTTTCGCCCCCTCCCCCACCCTATGATCCACTTCCGCTTCCATGGTTCCATCCGCTGCCAGATCCACTCCCAGATATCTAAAACACTTCACTTCCTCCAGTTTTTCTCCATTCAAACTCACCTCCCAATTGACTTGACCCTCAACCCTACTGTACCTAATAACCTTGCTCTTATTCACATTTACTCTTAACTTTCTTCTTTCACACACTTTACCAAACTCAGTCACCAGCTTCTGCAGTTTCTGACATGAATCAGCCACCAGCGCTGTATCATCAGCGAACAACAACTGACTCACTTCCCAAGCTCTCTCATCCCCAACAAACTTCATACTTGCCCCTCTTTCCAAAACTCTTGCATTCACCTCCCTAACAACCCCATCCATAAAGAAATTAAACAAACATGGAAACATCACACACCCCTGCCGCAAACCTACATTCACTGAGAACCAATCACTTTCCTCTCTTCCTACACGTACACATGCCTTACATCCTCGATAAAAACTTTTCACTGCTTCTAACAACTTGCCTCCCACATCATATATTCTTAATACCTTCCACAGAGCATCTCTATCAACTCTATCATATGCCTTCTCCAGATCCATAAATGCTACATACAAATCCATTTGCTTTTCTAAGTATTTCTCACATACATTCTTCAAAGCAAACACCTGATCCACACATCCTCTACTACTTCTGAAACCACACTGCTCTTCCCCAATCTGATGCTCTGTACATGCTTTCACACTCTCAATCAATACCCTCCCATATAATTTACCAGGAATACTCAACAAACTCTGTAATTTGAGCACTCACTCTTATCCTCTTTGCCTTTGTACAATGGCACTATGCACGCATTCCGCCAATCCTCAGGCACCTCACCGTGAGTCATACATACATTGAATAACCTTACCAACCAGTCAACAATACAGTCACCCCCTTTTTTAATAAATTCCACTGCAATACCATCCAAACCTGCTGACTTGCCGGCTTTCATCTTCCGCAAAGGTTTTACTACCTCTTCTCTGTTTACCAAATCATTTTTCCTAACCCTCTCACTTTGCACACCACCTCGACCAAAACACCCTATATCTGCCACTCTATCATCAAACACATTCAACAAACCTTCAAAATACTCACTCCATCTCCTTCTAACATCACCACTACTTGTTATCACCTCCCCATTTGCGCCCTTCACTGAAGTTCCCATTTGCTCCCTTGTCTTACGCACTTTATTTACCTCCTTCCAGAACATATTTTTATTCTCCCTAAAATTTAATGATACTCTCTCACCCCAACTCTCATTTGCCCCTTTTTTTCACCTCTTGCACCTTTCTCTTGACCTCCTGTCTCTTTCTTTTATACGTCTCCCACTCAACTGCATTTTTTCCCTGCAAAAATCGTTCAAATGCCTCTCTCTTCTCTTTCACTAATACTCTTACTTCTTCATCCCACCACTCACTACCCTTTCTAATCAACCCACCTCCCACTCTTCTCATGCCACAAGCATCTTTTGCGCAATCCATCACTGATTCCCTAAATACATCCCATTCCTCCCCCACTCCCCTTACTTCCATTGTTCTCACCTTTTTCCATTCTGTACTCAGTCTCTCCTGGTACTTCCTCACACAAGTCTCCTTCCCAAGCTCACTTACTCTCACCACCCTCTTCACCCCAACATTCACTCTTCTTTTCTGAAAACCCATACAAATCTTCACCTTAGCCTCCACAAGATAATGATCAGACATCCCTCCAGTTGCACCTCTCAGCACATTAACATTCAAAAGTCTCTCTTTCGCGCGCCTGTCAATTAACACGTAATCCAATAACGCTCTCTGGCCATCTCTCCTTCTTACATAAGTATACTTATGTATATCTCGCTTTTTAAACCAGGTATTCCCAATCATCAGTCCTTTTTCAGCACATAAATCTACAAGCTCTTCACCATTTCCATTTACAACACTGAACACCCCATGAATACCAATTATTCCCTCAACTGCCACATTACTCACCTTTGCATTCAAATCACCCATCACTATAACCCGACATACATATACAAATGGAAAACAAATTTGCTTAATTTTACCTCCACTCTGCAAAAAAAGGGACTTTTTTATGCAGGCTTTTTTATGCAAGCCTGCTACCCATTCCAGAAATCCAGTAATCCAACAACACGCACCTACCTACACTCTTAAACGCAAATACCGATCCATTGAGATACATATGGCTTTCAAACAGATTTTTTTTTTAGTCCTTCAAATGCTTCTTTTTTTTATTAGTTTTCTTAACAAATCTCTTTTTAGTATTCCAAAAATTTCTATTTAGTCTTTCAAGTACGTGTTTATTTAGAGTTCCCGAGTTGTTTTCCTTAAGTTCTCCAAACAGCAGTTTATTCATCTTCCAAGTAGTTTTTCAACAGTTCTTTTAAGCAAACAGATTTGTTTTAGTTTTCCAAAAAGCTCTTTTTAAGTATTTTCAGGGGTATTTTCGTAACACTAATTTGATTTTGTCATCTGAAGTTTTTTTTTCAGTCTTCTAAATAGTTCTTATGTAGTCTTCCAAACGGATCTTTTTCGTTCTTCTTAATATATTTCTTTAATCTTCCTGGCAGGTCTTTTGTATCTTCCAACAGTTCTTTCTTAGTCTCCTAAACAAATGGAAAAAAAAATTCGTTTATTGTAACCTACACTCTGCAAAAAGAGGGGCTTGAACGGGTCTCTCCTAGGCTTATTTATGCAAGCCTGCTACCCAAACATCTGTCCAGTATTCCATCAACACGCAACTACCTACACTCTTAAAAGCATATACTGATCTAATGAGATATGTATGGCAGTATGCCTGTACAAATGGAAAACAAAAATGGCAAAAAGAGGGGCTACCTACCTACCTACCTACACTCTTAAAAGCACATACTGATCCAATAAGATATGTATGGGTACATACATATCGAAATGGAAAACAAATTTGCTTCATTTTACATCCACTCTGCAAAAAAAGGACTTTTTTATAGAGGTTTTTTTTATGGAAGCCTGCTACCCATTCCAGAAATCCAGCAATCCAACAACACGCACCTACCTACACTCATAAACGCACACCCCGATCCATTAAGATATATATGGCTTTCAAACAGATTTTTTTGTCCTTCAAATGTTTCCTTTTTTTATTATTAGTTTTCTTAACAAATCTCTTTTTGGTCTTCCAAAAAATTCTTTTTAGTCTTTCAAGTCCGTGTTTATTTAGAGTTCCCGAGCTGTTTTTTTAAAGTTTTCCAAACAGCAGTTTATTCATCTTTCAAAAAGTTTTCCAAACAGTTCTTTTAACCAAACAGATCTGTTTTAGTTTTCCAAAAAGCTATTTTTAAGTATTTTCAACAGTATTTTTGTAACACTAATTTGTTTTTGTCATCTGAACATTTTTTTTTTTTTTCAGCCTTCTAAACAGTTTTTATCTAGTCTTCCAAGCGGATCTTTTTCGTTCTTCTTAATATTTTTCTTTAATCTTCCTGGCAGGTCTTTTGTATCTTCCAACATTTATTTCTTAGTCTCCTATTCAAATGGAAAGAACATTCGCTTATTGTAACCTGAATTCTGCAAAAAGAGGGGCTTGAACGGGTCTCTCCTAGTCTTATTTATTCAAGACTACTACCCAAACATCTGTCCAGTATTCCATCAACACGCAACTACCTACACTCTTCAAAGCATATACTGATCGACTGAGATATGTATGGTACTATGCCTGTACAAATGGTAAAAAAAAATTGCAAAAAGAGGGGCTACATACCTACCTACCTACACTCTTAGAAGCATATACTGAACCATTAAGATATGTATGGATGCATACATATACAAATGGAAAACAAATTTGCTTAATATTACCTACACTCTGCAAAAAAAAAGGGACTTTTTTATGCAGGCTTTTTTATGCAAGCCTGCTACCCATTCAAGAAATCCAGCAATCCAACAAAACTCACCTACCTACACTCTTAAACGTACATACTGATACATTGAGATATATATGGCTTTTAAACAGATTTTTTTTAGTCCTTCAAATGTTTCTTTTCTTTAATAGTTTTCTTAACAAATCTCTTTTGAGTCTTCCAAAAAATTCTGTTTAATCTTTCAAGTACGTGTTTATTTAGAGTTCCCGAGTTGTTTCTTTTAAGTTTTCCAAACAGCAGTTTATGCATCTTCCAAGCAGTTTTTCAAACAGTTCTTTTAACCAAACGGATCTATTTTAGTTTTCCAAAAAGCTCTTTTTCAGCATTTTCAGGGGTATTTTCTTAACACTAATTTGATTTTGTCATCTGAAGCTTATTTTTTAAGTCTTTTAAATAGTTCTTATCTAGTCTTCCAAACGGATCATTTTTCGTTCTTCTTAATAGATATCTTTAATCTTCCTGGCAAGTCTTTTGTATCTTCCAACAGTTATTTCTTAGTCTCCTAAACAAATGGAAAAAAAAAATTCGCTTTTTGTAACCTACACTCTGCAAAAAGAGGGGCTTGAACGTGTCTCTCCTAGGCTTATTTATGGAAGCCTGCTACCCGAACATCTGTCCAGTATTCCATCAACACGCAACTACCTACACTCTTAAATGCATGTACTGATCTAATGAGATATGTATGGTAGTATGCCTTTACAAATGGAAAAAAAAAATGGCGAAAAGAGGGGCTACCTACCTACCTACCTTACACTATTAAAAGCACATACTGATACATTAAGATATGTATGGTTATATACATATACAAATGGAAAACAAATTTACTTAATTTTACCTCCACTCTGCAAAAAAAAGGACTTTTTTATGCAGGATTTTTTATGGAAGCATGCTAACTATTCCAGAAATCCAGTAATCCAACAACACGCACCTAACTACACTCTTATACGCACATACCGATCCATTGAGATATATATGGCTTTCAAACAGATTTTTTTTTTAGTCCTTCAAATGTTTATTTTTTCTATTAGTTTTCTTAACAAATCTCTTTTTAGTCTTCCAAAAAATTCTTTTTACTCTTTCAAGTACGTGTTTATTTAGAGTTCCCGAGTTTTTTTTTTAAGGTATCCATCCAGCAGTTTACTCATCTTCCAAGCACCTTTTCAAACAGTTCTTTTAACGAAACAGATCTGTTTTAGTTTTCCAAAAAGCTCTTTTTAAGTATTTTCAACACTATTTTCGTAACACTAATTTGTTTTTTCCATCTGAACAGTTTTTTTTTTTAAGTCTTCTTATAGTTCTTATATAGTCTTCCAAACGGATCTTTATCGTTCTTCTTAATATATTTCTTTAATCTTCCTGGCAGGTCTTTTGTATCTTCCAACAGTTGTTTCTTAGTCTCCTAAAGAAATGGAAAAAAAATTCGCTTATTGTAACCTACACTCTGCAAAAAGAGGGGCTGCTACCCGAACATCTGTCCAGTATTCCATCAACACGCAACTACCTACACTCTTAAAAGCATGTACTGATCTAATGAGATATGTATGGTAGTATGCCTTTACAAATGGAAAAAAAAAATGGCGAAAAGAGGGGCTACCTACCTACCTACTTACACTATTAAAAGCACATACTGATACATTAAGATATGTATGGTTATATACATATACAAATGGAAAACAAATTTACTTAATTTTACCTCCACTCTGCAAAAAAAAGGACTTTTTTATGCAGGATTTTTTATGGAAGCATGCTAACTATTCCAGAAATCCAGTAATCCAACAACACGCACCTAACTACACTCTTATACGCACATACCGATCCATTGAGATATATATGGCTTTCAAACAGATTTTTTTTTTAGTCCTTCAAATGTTTATTTTTTCTATTAGTTTTCTTAACAAATCTCTTTTTAGTCTTCCAAAAAATTCTTTTTACTCTTTCAAGTACGTTTTTATTTAGAGTTCCCGAGTTGTTTTTTTTAAATTTTCTAAACAGCAGTTTACTCATCTTCCAAGCAGTTTTTCAAACAGTTCTTTTAACCAAACAGATCTGTTTTAGTTTTCCAAAAACCTCTTTTTAAGTATTTTCAACAGTATTTTCGTAACACTAATTTGATTTTGTCATCTGAATAGCTTTTTTTTCAGTCTTCTAAATAGTTCTTATCTAGTCTTCCAAACGGATCTTTTTCGTTTTTCTTAATAGATTTCTTTAATCTTCCTGGCAGGTCTTTTGTATCTTCCAACAGTTATTTCTTAGTCCCCTAAACAAATGGGAAAAAAAAATTCGCTTATTGTAACCTACACTCTGCAAAAAGAGGAGCTTGAACGGGTGTCTCCTAAGCTTATTTATGCAAGCCTACTACCCAAACATCTGTCCAGTATTCCATCAACACGCAACTCCCTACACTCTTAAAAGCATATACTGATCTAATGATATGTATGGTAGTATGCCTATACAAAAAAAAAAGATGGCAAAAAGAGGTGCTACCTACCTACCTACCTATGCTCTTAAAAGCACATACTCGTCCATTAAGATATTTATGGTTACATACATATACAAATGGAAAACAAATTTTCTTAATTTTACCTCCACTCTGCAAAAAAAGGACTTTTTTATACAAGCTTTTTTATGCAAGCCTGCTACCCATTCCAGAAATCCAGTAATCCAACAACACGCACCTACCTACACTCTTAAACGCACATACCGATCCATTGAGATATATATGGCTTTCAAACAGATTATTTTTTAGTCCTTCAAATGTTTCTTTTTTTATTAGTTTTCTTAAAAAATCTCTTTTTAGTCTTCCAAAAAATTCTTTTTAGTCTTTCAAGTACGTGTTTATTTAGAGTTCCTGAGTGGTTTTTATTAAGTTTTCCAAAAAGCAGTTTATTCGTCTTCCAAGCAGTTTTTCAAACAGTTCTTTTAACCAAACAGATCTGTTTTAGTTTTCCAAAAAGCTCTTTTTAAGTATTTTCAACAGTATTTTCGTAACACTAATTTGTTTTTGTCATCTTAACAGTTTTATTCTTCAGTCTTCTAAATAGTTCTTATCTAGTCTTCCAAACGTATCTTTTTCGTTCTTCTTAATAGATTTCTTTAATCATCCTGCCAGGTCTTTTGTATCTTCCAACAGTTATTTCTTAGTCTCCTAAACAAATGGAAAAAAAAATCGCTTATTGTAACCAACACTCTGCAAAAAGAGGGGCTTGAACGGTTCTCTCCTAGGCTTATTTATGCAAGCCTGCTACCCAAACATCTGTCCAGTATTCCATCAACACGCAACTACCTACACTCTTAAAAGCATATACTGATCTAATGAGATATGTAAGGTAGTTTTCCTGTACAAATGGAAAAAGAAAATGGCAAAAGGAGGTGCTACCTACCTACCTTCCTACACTCTTAAAAGCACATACTGATCCATTAAGATATGTATGGTTACATACATATACAAATGGAAAAAAAAATTGCTTGATTTTCCCTCCACTCTGCAAAAAAAAAGGACTTTTTTATGCAAGTTTTTTATGCAAGCCGGCTACCCATTCCAGAAATCCAGTAATCCAACAACACGAAACTACCTACACTCAAACGCAAATACCGATCCATTGAGATGTATATGGCTTTCAAACAGATTTTCTTTTAGTCCTTCAAATGATTCTTTTTTTTATTAGTTATCTAAACAAATCTCTTTTTAGTCTTCCAAAAAATTCTTTTTAGTCTTCCAAGTACGTGTTTATTTAGAGTTCCCGAGTTGTTTTTTTAAGTTTTCCAAACAGCAGTTTATTCATCTTCCAAGCAGTTTTTCAAACAATTCTTTTAACCAAACAGATCTGTTTTAGTTTTCCAAAAAGCTCTTTTTAAGTATTTTCAAAAGAATTTTCGTAACACTAATTTGATTTAGTCATCTGAATCTTTTTTTTTTAAGTCTTCTAAATAGTTCTTCTCTAGACTTCCAAACGGATCATTTTTCGTTCTTCTTACTAGATTTGTTTAATCTTCCAGGCAGGTCTTTTGTATCTTCCAACAGTTATTTCTTAGTCTACTAAACAAATGGAAAAAAAAAATTCGCTTATTGTAACCTACACACAGCAAAAAGAGGGGCTTGAACGGGTCTCTCCTGGGCTTATTTATGCAAGCCTGCCACCAAACATCTGTCCAGTATTCCATCAACACACAACTATCTACACTCTTAAAAGCATATACTGGTCTAATGAGATATGTATTGTAGTATGCCTGTACAAATGGAACAAAAAATGGGAAAAAGAGGAGCTACCTACTTACCTACCTACACTCTTAAAAGCACATACTGATACAATAAGATATGTATGGTTACATACATATACAAATGGAAAACAAATTTGCTTAATTTTACCTCCACTCTGCAAAAAAAAAGGAATTTTTATGGATGCTTTTTTATGGAAGAATGCTAACCATTCCAGAAATCCGTAATCCAACAACACGCACCTACCTACACTCTTAAACGCATATACCGATCCATTGAGATATATATGGCTTTCAAACAGATTTTTTTTTAGTCCTTCAAATATTTCTTTTTCTTTTATTAGGTTTCTTAATAAATCTCTTTTTAGTCTTCCAAAAAATTCTTATGTCTTTCAAGTACGTGTTTATTTAGAGTTCCCGAGCTGTTTTTTTTAAGTTTTCCAAACAGCAGTTTATTCATCTTCCAAGCAGTTTTTCAAACAGTTTTTTTAACCAAACAGATCTGTTTTAGTTTTCCAAAAAGTTCTTTTAAAATATTTTCAACATTATTTTTGTAACACTAATTTGTTTTTGTTATCTGAACAGTTTTTTTTTTCAGTCTTCTAAATAGTTCTTATGTAGTCTTCCAAACGTATCTTTTTCGTTCTTCTCAATACATTTCATTAATCTTCATGTCAGGTCTTTTGTATCTTCCAACAGTTATTTCTTAGTCTCCTAAACAAATAGAAAAAAAAATTCGCTTATTGTAACCTACACTCTGCAAAAAGAGGGGCTTGAACGGGTCTCTCCCAGGCTTATTTATGCAAGCCTTCTACCCAAACATCTGTCCAGAATTCCATCAACACACAACTACCTACACTCTTAAAAGCATATACTGATCTAATTAGATATTGATGGTAGTATGCCTGTACAAATGGAACAAAAAATGGCAAAAAGAGGGGCTACATACCTACTTTTTTTGCAAGCTTTTTTATGTAAGCCTGCTACCCATTCAAGAAATCCAGTAATCCAACAACACGCAACTACTTACACTCTTAAACGCACATCCCGATCCATTGAGATATATATGGCTTTTAAACATATTTTTTTTTAGTCCTTCAAATGTTTCTTTTTCTTATTAGTTTTTTTTAACAAGTCTCTTTTTAGTCTTCCAAAAAAGTCTTTTTAGTCTTTCAAGTACGTGTTTATTTAGGGTTCCCGAGTTGTTTTCCTTAAGTTTTCCAAACAGCAGTTTATTCATCTTCCCAGCAGTTTTTCAAACAGTTCTTTTAACCAAACAAATCTGTTTTACTTTTACAAAAAGCTCTTTTTAAGTATTTTCAATTATTTTCGTAACACTAATTTGTTTTTGTCATCTGAACAGTTTTTTTTTCAGTCTTCTAAATAGTTCTTTTCTAGTCTTCAAAACCGATCTTTTTCGTTCTTCTTAATAGATTTCTTTAATCTTCCTGGCAGGTCTTTTTTATCTTCTAACAGTTATTTCTTAGTCTCCTAAACAAATGGAAAAAAAATCGCTTATTGTAACCTACTCTCTGTAAAAAGAGGGGCTTAAACGGGTCTCTCCTAGGCTTATTTATGCAATCCTGCTAAACGAACATCTGTCCAGTATTCCATCAACACGCAACTACCTACACTCTTAAAAGCATATACTGATCTAATGACATATGTATGGTATCATGCCTGTACAAATGAAAAAAAAAAATGGCAAAAAGACGGGCTACCAACCTACCTACCTACACTCTTAAAAGCACATTCTGATCCATTAAGATATGTATGGTTACATACATATACAAATCGAAAACAAATATGATTAATTTTACCTCCACTCTGCAAAAAAAGGACTTTTTTATACAGGCTTTTTTATGCAAGCCTGCTACCCATTCCAGAAATCCAGTAATCCAACAACACGCACCTACCTACATTCTTAAACGCACATACCGATCCATTGAGATATATATGAATTTCAAACAGATTTTTTATAGTCCTTCAAATGTTATTTTTTTTTATTAGTTTTCTTAACAAATCTCTTTTTTCTCATCCAAAAAATTCTTTTTAGTCTTTCAAGTACGTGTTTATGTAGAGTTCCCGAGTTGTTTTTTTAAAGTTTTCCAAACAGCAGTTTATTCATCTTCCAAGCAGTTTTTCAAACCGTTCTTTTAACCAAACGGATCTGTTTTAGTTTTAAAAAAGCTCTTTTTAAGTATTTTCAACAGTATTTTCGTAACACTAATTTGATTTTCTCATTTGAAGTTATTTTTTTCAGTCTTCTGAATAGTTCTTATGTAGCCTTCCAAACGGATCTTTTTCGTTCTTCTTAATAGATTTCTTTAATCTTCCTGGCAGGTCTTTTGTATCTTCCAACAGTTATTTCTTAGTCTTCTAAAGAAATGGAAAAAAAAAATCGCTTATTGTAACCTACACTCAGCAAAAAGAGGGGCTTGAACGGGTCTCTCGTAGGCTTATTTATGCAAGCCTGCTACCCAAACATCTCTCCAGTATTCCATCAACACGAAACTAACTACACTCTTAAAAGCATATACTGATCTAATGAGATATGTATGGTAGTATGCCTGTACAAATGGAAAAAAAAAATTGCAAAAAGAGGGGCTACCTACCTACGTACCTACACTCTTAAAAGCACATACTGATCCAATAAGATATGTATGGTTACATACATATACAAATGGAAAACAAGTTTGATTAATTTTCCCTCCAGTCTGCAAAAAAGGACCTTTTTATAGTCTTTTTTATGGAAGCCTGCTAACCATTCCAGAAATCCAGTATTCCAACAACACGCACCTACCTACAATCTTAAACGGAGATACCGATCCATTGAGATATATATGGCTTTCAAACAGATTTTTTTTAGTCCTTCAAATTTTTCCTTTTTTTATTAGTTTTCTTAACAAATCTCTTTTTATTCTTCTAAGAAATTCTTTTTAGACTTTCAAGTACGTGTTTATTTATCGTTCACGAGTTGTTTTCTTTTAAGTTTTCCAAAGAGCAGTTTATTCATCTTCCAAGCAGTTTTTCAAACAGTTCTTTTAACCAAACAGATCTGTTTTAGTTTTCCAAAAAGCTCTTTTTAAGTATTTTCAACAGTGCTTTTGTAACACTAATTTGTTTTTGTCATCTGAACATTTTTTTTTCAGTCTTCTAAATAGTTCTTATCTAGTCTTACAAACGAATCTTTTTCGTTCTTCTTAATAGATTTCTTTAATCTTCCTGGGAGGTCTTTTGTATATTCCAACAGGTACTTCTTACTCTCCTAAACGGAAACAAAATTCGCTTATTGTAACCTACAATCTGCAAAAAGAGGGGCTTGAACGGTTCTCTCCTCGGCTTTTTTATGCAAACCTGCTACCCATACATCTGTCCAGTATTCCATCAACACGCAACTACCTACAATCTTAAAAGCATATACTGATCTAAGGAGATATGTATGGTAGTATGGCTGTACAAATGGAAAAAGAGAATGGCAAAAAGAGGGGCTACATACCTACCTACCTACACTCTTAAAAACACATACTGATCCATTAAGATATGTAAGGTTACATACATATACAAATGGAAAACAAATTTGCTTCATTTTACCTCCACTCTGCAAAAAAAAAAGGACTTTTTATGCAGGCTTTTTTATGGAAGCCTGCTACCCATTCTAGAAATCCAGTAATCCAACAACACGCACCTACCTACACTCTTAAACGCACATACCGATCAATTGAGATATATATGGCTTTCAAACAGGTTTTTTTTTACTCCTTCAAATGTTTCTTTTTTATTATTAGTTTTCTTAACAAATCTCTTTTAAGTCTTCCAAAAAAATTCTTTTTAGTCTTTCAAGTAGGCGTTTATTTAGAGTTCCCGAGTTATTTTTTTTTTAAGTTTTCCAAACAGCAGTTTATTCATCTTCCCAGTAGTTTCTCAAACAGTTCTTTTAACCAGAGAGATCTTTTTTTAGTTTTCCAAAAAGCTATTTCAACAGTATTTTTGTAACACTAATTTGATTTTGTCATCTGAACAGTTTTTTTTCCAGTCTTCTATATAGTTCTTATGTAGTCTTCCAAACGCATCTTTTTCGTTCTTCTTAATAGATTTCTTTAATCTTCCTGGCATGTCTTTTATATCTTCCAACAGTTATTTCTTAGTCTCCTAAACAAATGGAAAACAAATTCGCTTATTGTAACCTACACTCTGCATAAAGAGGGGCTCGAACGGGTCTCTCCTAGGCTTATTTATGCAAGCCTGCTACCCAAACATCTGTCAAGTATTCCATCAACACGCAACTATGTACACTCTAAAAAGCATATACTGATCTAATGGGATATATATGGTAGTATGCCTGTACAAATGGGAAAAAAATGTCAAAAAGACGGGCTACCTGCCTACCTACCTACACTCTTAAAAGCGCATACTGATCCATTAAGATATGTATGGTTCCATACATACACAAATGGAAAACAAATTTGCTTAATTTTACCTCCAGTCTGCAAAAAAAGGACTTTTTTATGCATGCTTTTTTATGCAAGCCTACTACCCATTCCAAGAATCCAGTAATCCAACAACACGCACCTACCTACACTCTTAAACGCACATACCGATCAATTGAGATACATATGGCTTTCAGATTTTTTTTTACTCCTTCAAATCTTTCTTTTTTTTTTATTAGTTTTCTTAAAAAATCTCTTTTTAGTCTTCCAAAAAATTCTTTTTAGTCTCTCAAGTACGTGTTTCTTTAGAGTTCCCGAGATTTTTTTTAAAGTTTTCCAAACAGCAGTTTATTCATCTTCCAAGCAGTTTTTCAAACTTCTTTTAACCAAACAGATCTCTTTTAGTTTTCCAAAGGCTCGTTTTAAGTATTTCAACAGTATTTTCGTAACACTAATCTGTTTTTGTCATCTGAACAGTTTTTTTTTTTTTAGTCTTGTAAATAGTTCTTATCTAGTCTTCCAAACGGATCTTTTTCGTTCTTCTTAATAGATTTCTTTAATCTTCCTGGCAGGTCTTTTGTATCTTCCTACAGTTATTCCTTTGTCTCCTAAACAAATGGAAAAAAAAAATTCGCTTATTGTAGCCTACACTCTGCAAAAATAGGGGCTTGAACGGATCTCTCCTAGGCTTATTTATGCAAGCCTGCTGCCCAAACATCTGTCCAGTATTCCATCAACACGCAACTACCTACACTCTTAAAAACATATACTGATCTAATGAGATATGTATGGTAGTATGCCTGTACAACTGGGAAAAAAAATGGCAAAAAAAGGGGCTACCTACCTACCTACCTACACTCTTAAAAGCACATACTGCTCCATTAAGATATGTATGGTTACATATATATACAAATAGAAAACAAATTTCCTTAATTTTACCTCCACACTGCAAATAAAAAGGACTTTTTTATGCATGCTTTTTTGTGCAAGCCTGCTACCCATTCCAGAAATCCAGTAATCCAACAACACGCACCTACCTACACTCTTAAACGCACATACCGATCTATTGAGATATATATGGCTTTCAAACAGATTTTTTTTTTAGTCCTTCAAATATTTCTTTTTTTTATTAGTTTTCTTGACAAATCTCTTTTTAGTCTTCCAAAAAATTCTTTTTAGTCTTTCAAGTACGTGTTTATTTAGAGTTCCCGGGGTTTGTTTCTAAAGTTTTCCAAACAGCAGTTTATTCATCTTCCAAGCAGGTTTTCAAACAGTTCTTTTAACGAAACAGATCTCTTTTAGTTTTCCAAAAAGCTCTTGTAAAGTATTTTCAACAGTATTTTCGTAACACTAATTTGTTTTTGTCATCTGAACAGTTTTTTTTTCAGTCTTCTAAATAGTTCTTATCAAGTCTTCCAAACGGATCTTTTTCGTTCTTAATATATTTCTTTAATCTTCCTGGCAGGTCTTTTATATCTTCCAACAGTTATTTACTAGTCTCCTAAACAAATGGAAAAAAAATTCCCTTGTTGTATCCTACACTCTGCAAAAAGAGGGGCTTCATAGGGTCTCTCCTAGGCTTATTTATGCAAGCCTGCCACCCAAACATCTGTCCAGTATTCCATCAACACGCAACTACCTACACTCTTAAGAGCATATACTGATCTAATGAGATATGTATGGTAGTATGCCTGTACAAATGGAAAAAAAAATGGCAAAAACGGGGGCTACCTACCTACATACCTTCACTCTTAAAAGAACATACTGATCCATGAAGATATGTATGGTTACATATATATACAACTGGAAAACAAATTTGCTTAATTTTACCTTCACTCTGCAAAAAAGGGACTTTTTTATGCAGGCTTTTTTATTCAAGCCAGCTACCCATTACAGAAATCCAGTAATCCAACAACACGCACCTACCTACACCCTTAAACGCACATACCGATCCATTGATATATAAGTGGCTTTCAAACAGATTTTTTCTTAGTGCTTGAAATGTTTCTTTTTTCTTATTAGTTTTCTTAACAAATCTCTTTTTAGTCATCCAAAAAATTCTTTTTAGTTTTTCAAGTACGTGTTTATCTAGAGTTCCCGAGTTGTTTCTTTTAAGTTTTCCAAACAGCAGTTTATTCATCTTCCAAGCAGTTTTTCAAACAGATCTTTTAACAAAACAGATCTGTTTTACTTTTCCAAAAAGCTCTTTTTAAGTATTTTCAACAGTATTATCGTAACACTAATTTGTTTTTGTCATCTAAACAGTTTTTTTTCAGTCTTCTAAATAGTTCTTATCTAGTCTTCCAAACGGATCTTTTTCGTTCTTCTTAATGGATTTCTTTAATCTTCCTGGCAAAGTCTTTTGTATCTTCCAACAGTTATTTCTTAGTCTCCTAAACAAATGGAAAACAAATTCGCTTATTGTAACCTACACTCTGCAAAAAGAGGGGCTTGAACGGGTCTATCCTAGGCTTATTTATGCAAGCCTGCTACCCAAACATCTTTCCAGTATTCCATCAACACGCAACTACCTACACTCTTAAAAAGCATATACTGATCCAATGGGATATATATGGTATTATGCCTGTACAAATGGAAAAAAAATGGCAAAAAGATAGGCTACCTACCTACCTACCTACACTCTTAAAAGCACATACTGATCCATTAAGATATGTATGGTTAAATACATACACAAATGGAAAACAAATTTGCTTAATTTTACCTCCACTCTGCAAAAAAAGGACTTTTTTATGCATGCTTTTTTATGCAAGCCTGCAACCCATTCCAGAAATCCAGTAATCCAACAACGCGCAACTACCTACACTCTTAAACGCACATACTGATCCATTGAGATATATATGGCTTTCAAACAGATTTTTTTTTAGTTCTTCAAATGTTTCTTTTTTTTCATTAGTTTTCTTAACAAATCTCTTTTTAGTCTTCCAGAATATTCTTTTTAGTCTTTCAAGTACGTGTTTCTTTGGAGTTCCCGAGTTGTCTTTTAAAGTTTTCCAAACAGCAGTTTATTCATCTTCCAAGCAGTTTTTCAAACAGTTCTTTTAACCAAACAGATCTCTTTTAGTTTTCCAAAAAGATCTTTTTAAGTATTTCAACAGTATTTTCGTAACACTAATTTGTTTTTTTCATTTAAACAGTTTTTTTCAGTCTTCTAAATAGTTCTTATCTAGTCTTCCAAACGGATATTTTTAGTTCTTCTTAATAGATTTCTTTAATCTTCCTGGCAGGTCTTTTGTATCTTCCAACAGTTATTCCTTAGTCTCCTAAACAAATGGAAAAAGAATTTACTTATTGTAACCTACACTCTGCAAAAAGAGGTCCTTCAACGGGTCTATCCTAGGCTTATTTATGTAATCCTGCTACCCAAACGTCTGTCCAGTTTTCCATCAACACGTAACTACCTACACTCTTAAAAGCATATACTGATCTAATGAGATATGTATGGTAGTATGCCTGTACAAATGGAAAAAAATGGCAAAAAAGGGGCTACCAACCTACCTACCTACCTACACTCTTAAAAGCACATACTGATCCATTAAGATATGTATGGTTACATACATATACAAATGGAAACCAAATTTGCTTAATTTTACCTCCTCTCTGCAAATAAAAAGGACTTTTTTATGCATGCTTTTTTTGTGCAACCCTGCTACCCATTCCAGAAATCCAGTAATCCAACAACACGCACCTACCTACACTCGTAAACTCACATACCGAACCATTGACATGTATATGGCTTTCAAACAGATTTTTTTTTAGTCCTTCAAATGTTTCTTTTTTTTATCATTTTTCTTAACAAATCTCTTTTTAGTCTTCCAAAAAATTCTTTTAGTCTTTCAAGTACGTTTCTATTAGTTCCCGAGTTGTTTTTTTTAAGTTTTCCAAACAGCAGTTTATTCATCTTCCAAGCAGTTATTCAAACATTTCTTTTAATCAAACAGATCTGTTTTAGTTTTCTAAAACGCTGTTTTTTAATATTTTCAAAGGTATTTTCGTGACACTAATTTGTTTTTGTCATCTGAAAAGTTTTTTTTGCCTGTATGCCTGTACAAATGGAAAAAAAATGGCAAAAAGAGGGGCTACCTACCTACCTACCTACACTCTTAAAATCACATACTGATCCATTAAGATATGTATGGTTACATATATATACAAATGGAAAACAAATTAGCTTAATTTTACCTCCACTTTGCAAAAAAAATGACTTTTTTATGCAGGCTTTTTTATGCAAGCCTCCCACCCATTCCAGAATTAAAGTAATCCAACACCACGCACCTACCTACGCTCTTACACGCACATCCATTGAGATATATATGTCTTTCAAAGAGATTTATTTTTAGTCCTTCAAATGTTTCTTTTTTTCATTAGTTGTCTTAACAAATCTCTTTTTAGTCTTAAAAAAAATTCTTTTTAGTCTTTCAAGTACGTGTTTATTTAGAGTTCCCGAGTTGTTTTTTTTAAGTTATCCAAACAGCAGTTTATTGATCTTCCAAGCAGTTTTTCAAACAGTTCTTTAACCAAACAGATCTGTTTTAGTTTCCCAAAAAGCTCTTTTTAAGTATTTTCAACAGTATTTTTGTAACACTAATTTGATTTTGTTATCTGAAGTGTTTTTTTCAGTCTTCTAAATAGTTCTTATCTAGTCTTCCAAACGGATCTTTTTCGTTCTTCTTAACAGATTTCTTTAATCTTCCTTTCAGGTCTGTATCTTCCAACAGTTATTTCTTAGTCTCCTAAACAAATGGAAAAAAAATTTGCTTATTGTAGCCTACACATTGCAAAAAGAGGAGCTTGAACGGGCCTCTCCTAGGTTTATTTATGCAAGAACACCACCAGTATTCCATCAACACGCAACTACCTACACTCTTAAAAGCATATACTGATCTAATGAGATATGTATGGTAGTATGCCTGTAAAAATGAAAAAAAAATGTCAAAAAGAGCGGCTACCTACCTACCTACCTACACTCTTAATACCACATACTGATCCAATAAGATATGTATGGTTACATACATATACAAATGGAAAACAAATTTGCTTAATTTTACCTCCACTCTGCAAAAAAAGGCGCTTTTTGATGCAGGCTTTTTTATGGAAGCATGCTAACCATTTTAGAAATCCAGTAACCCGACAACACGCACCTACCTACACTCTTAAACGCACATACCGATTCATTGAGATACATATGGGTTTCAAAAAGATTTTTTTTTAGTCCTTCAAATGTTTCTTTTTTTTATTAGCTTTCTTAGCAAATCTCTTTTTAGTCTTCCCAAAAATTCTTTTTAGTCTTTCAAGTACGTGTTTATATAGTGCTCCCGAGTTGTTTTTTTTAAGTTTTCCAAACAGCATTTTATTCTTCTTCCAAGCAGTTTTTCAAACAGTTCTTTTAACCAAACAGATCTGTTTTAGTTTTCCAAAAACCTCTTTTTAAGTATTTTCAACAGTATTTTTGTAACACTAATTTGTTTTTGTAATCTGAACAGCTTTTTTTTCCCAGTCTTCTAAATAATTCTTATCTAGTCTTCCAAACGGATCTTTTTCGTTCTTCTTGATAGATTCCTTTAATCTTCCTGGCAGGTCTTTTGTATCTTCCAACAGTTATTTCTTAGTCTCCTAAACAAATGGAGAAAAAATTCGCTTATTGTAACCTACACTCTGCAAAAAGAGGGGCTTGAACGGGTCTCTCCCAGGCTTATTTATGCAAGCCTGCTACCCAAACATCTGTCCAGTATTCCATTAACACGCAGCTACCTACACTCTTAAAAGCACACACTGATCTAATGAGATATGTATGGTAGTATGCCTGTACAAGTGGAAAAAAAAATGGCAATAAGAGGGGATACCTATCTACCTACCTACACTCTTAAAAGCACATACTGATCCATTAAGATATGTATTAAGATATTAAGATATACAAATGGAAAACAAATTTTCTAAATTTTACCCCCAGTCTGTAAAAAAAACAACTTTTTTATGCAGGCTTTTTTATGCAAACCTGCTACCCATTCCAGAAATCCAGTAATACAAGAACATGCACCTACCTACACTCTTAAACGCACATACCGATCCATTGAGATATATATGGCTTTCAAACAGATTTTTTTTTAGTCCTTCAAATGTTTCTTTTTTTATTAGTTTTCTTAACAAATCGCTTTTTAGTCTTTCAAGTACGTGTTTATTTAGAGTTCCCGAGTTGTTTTTTTCAAGTTTTCCAAACAGCAGTTTATTCTTATTCCAAGCAGTTTTTCAAACAGTTCTTTTAACCAAACAGATCAGTTTTAGTTTTCCAAAAAGCTCTTTTTAAGTATTTTCAACAGTATTTTCGTAACACTAATTTGTTTTTGTCATCTGAACAGTTTTTTTTTCAGTCTTCTAAATAGTTCTTATCTAGTCTTCCAAACGGATCTTTTCGTTCTTCTTAATAGATTTCTTTAATCTTCCTGGCAGGTCTTTTGTATCTTCCAACAGTTATTTCTTAGTCTCCTAAACAAATGGAAAAAAAAATTCGCTTATTGTAACCTATACTCTGCAAAAAGAGGGGCTTGAACGGGTCTCTCCTAGGATTATTTATGGAAGCCTGCTACCCAAACATCTGTCCAGTATTCCATCAACAC
The DNA here is from genome assembly GCF_036320965.1 of Panulirus ornatus. Taxonomy (NCBI): domain Eukaryota; kingdom Metazoa; phylum Arthropoda; class Malacostraca; order Decapoda; family Palinuridae; genus Panulirus; species Panulirus ornatus. The sequence continues at coordinate 11,607,716 of NC_092255.1, forward strand.
GCAACCACCTACACTCTTAAGAGCATATACTGATCTAACGAGGTATGTATGGTAGTATGCCTGTACAAATGGAAAAAAAAATGGCAAAAAGGGGGGCTACCTACCTACATGCCTACACTCTTAAAAGAAAATACTGATCCATTAAGATATGTATGGAAAACAAAATTGCTTAATTTTACCTCCACTCTGCAAAAAAAAAAAGGACTTTTTTTTGCAAGCTTTTTTATGCAAGCCTGCTTCCCTTTCCAGAAACCCAGTAATCCAACAACACGCACCTACCTACACTCGCAAACTCACATACCGCACCATTGTCATGTATATGGCTTTCAAACAGATTTTTTTTTAGTCCTTCAAATGTTTCTTTTTTTTATTAGTTTTCTTAACAAATCTCTTTTTAGTCTTTCAAAAAATTCTTTTAGTCTTTCAAGTACGTTTCTATTAGTTCCCGAGTTGTTTTTTTTAAGTTTTCCAAACAGCAGTTTATTCATCTTCCAAGCAGTTTTTCAAATATTTCTTTTAATCAAACAGATCTGTTTTAGTTTTCTAAAACGCTGTTTTTTAATATTTTCAAAGGTATTTTGGTAACACTAATTTGTTTTTGTCATCTGAAAAGTTTTTTTTTGCCTGTATGCCTGTACAAATGGAAAAAAAATGGCAAAAAGAGGGGCTACCTACCTACCTACCTACACTCTTAAAATCACATACTGATCCATTAAGATATGTATGGTTACATACATATACAAATGGAAAACAAATTAGCTTAATTTTACCTCCACTTTGCAAAAAAAATTACTTTTTTATGCAGGCTTTTTTATGCAAGCCTCCTACCCATTCCAGAATTCCAGTAATCCAACACCACGCACCTACCTACGCTCTTAAACGCACATCCATTGAGATATATATGTCTTTCAAAGAGATTTATTTTTAGTCCTTCAAATGTTTCTTTTTTTCATTAGTTGTCTTAAATCTCTTTTTAGTCTTAAAAAAATTCTTTTTAGTCTTTCAAGTACGTGTTTATTTAGAGTTCCCGAGTTGTTTTTTTCAAGTTTTCCAAACAGCAGTTTAATGATATTCCAAGCAGTTTTTTAAACAGTTCTTTTAACCAAACAGATCTGTTTTAGTTTCCCAAAAAGTTCTTTTTAAGTATTTTCAACAGCATTTTCGTAACACTAATTTGATTTTGTTATCTAAAGTGTTTTTTTTCAGTCTTCTAAATAGTTCTTATCTAGTCTTCCAAACGGATCTTTTTCGTTCTTCTTAACAGATTTCTTTAATCTTCCTTTCAGGTCTGTATCTTCCAACAGTTATTTCTTAGTCTCCTAAACAAATGGAAAAAAAATTTGCTTATTGTAGCCTACACATTGCAAAAAGAGGAGCTTGAACGGGCCTCTCCTAGGTTTATTTATGCAAGAACACCACCAGTATTCCATCAACACGCAACTACCTACACTCTTAAAAGCATATACTGATCTAATGAGATATGTATGGTAGTATGCCTGTAAAAATGAAAAAAAAATGTCAAAAAGAGCGGCTACCTACCTACCTACCTACACTCTTAATACCACATACTGATCCAATAAGATATGTATGGTTACATACATATACAAATGGAAAACAAATTTGCTTAATTTTACCTCCACTCTGCAAAAAAAGGCGCTTTTTGATGCAGGCTTTTTTATGGAAGCATGCTAACCATTTTAGAAATCCAGTAACCCGACAACACGCACCTACCTACACTCTTAAACGCACATACCGATTCATTGAGATACATATGGGTTTCAAAAAGATTTTTTTTTAGTCCTTCAAATGTTTCTTTTTTTTATTAGCTTTCTTAGCAAATCTCTTTTTAGTCTTCCCAAAAATTCTTTTTAGTCTTTCAAGTACGTGTTTATATAGTGCTCCCGAGTTGTTTTTTTTAAGTTTTCCAAACAGCATTTTATTCTTCTTCCAAGCAGTTTTTCAAACAGTTCTTTTAACCAAACAGATCTGTTTTAGTTTTCCAAAAACCTCTTTTTAAGTATTTTCAACAGTATTTTTGTAACACTAATTTGTTTTTGTAATCTGAACAGCTTTTTTTTCCCAGTCTTCTAAATAATTCTTATCTAGTCTTCCAAACGGATCTTTTTCGTTCTTCTTGATAGATTCCTTTAATCTTCCTGGCAGGTCTTTTGTATCTTCCAACAGTTATTTCTTAGTCTCCTAAACAAATGGAGAAAAAATTCGCTTATTGTAACCTACACTCTGCAAAAAGAGGGGCTTGAACGGGTCTCTCCCAGGCTTATTTATGCAAGCCTGCTACCCAAACATCTGTCCAGTATTCCATTAACACGCAGCTACCTACACTCTTAAAAGCACACACTGATCTAATGAGATATGTATGGTAGTATGCCTGTACAAGTGGAAAAAAAAATGGCAATAAGAGGGGATACCTATCTACCTACCTACACTCTTAAAAGCACATACTGATCCATTAAGATATGTATTAAGATATTAAGATATACAAATGGAATACAAATTTTCTAAATTTTACCCCCAGTCTGTAAAAAAAACAACTTTTTTATGCAGGCTTTTTTATGCAAACCTGCTACCCATTCCAGAAATCCAGTAATACAAGAACATGCACCTACCTACACTCTTAAACGCACATACCGATCCATTGAGATATATATGGCTTTCAAACAGATTTTTTTTTAGTCCTTCAAATGTTTCTTTTTTTATTAGTTTTCTTAACAAATCGCTTTTTAGTCTTTCAAGTACGTGTTTATTTAGAGTTCCCGAGTTGTTTTTTTCAAGTTTTCCAAACAGCAGTTTATTCTTATTCCAAGCAGTTTTTCAAACAGTTCTTTTAACCAAACAGATCAGTTTTAGTTTTCCAAAAAGCTCTTTTTAAGTATTTTCAACAGTATTTTCGTAACACTAATTTGTTTTTGTCATCTGAACAGTTTTTTTTCAGTCTTCTAAATAGTTCTTATCTAGTCTTCCAAACGGATCTTTTCGTTCTTCTTAATAGATTTCTTTAATCTTCCTGGCAGGTCTTTTGTATCTTCCAACAGTTATTTCTTAGTCTCCTAAACAAATGGAAAAAAAAATTCGCTTATTGTAACCTATACTCTGCAAAAAGAGGGGCTTGAACGGGTCTCTCCTAGGATTATTTATGGAAGCCTGCTACCCAAACATCTGTCCAGTATTCCATCAACACGCAACCACCTACACTCTTAAGAGCATATACTGATCTAACGAGGTATGTATGGTAGTATGCCTGTACAAATGGAAAAAAAAATGGCAAAAAGGGGGGCTACCTACCTACATGCCTACACTCTTAAAAGAAAATACTGATCCATTAAGATATGTATGGAAAACAAAATTGCTTAATTTTACCTCCACTCTGCAAAAAAAAAAAGGACTTTTTTATGCAAGCTTTTTTATGCAAGCCTGCTTCCCTTTCCAGAAACCCAGTAATCCAACAACACGCACCTACCTACACTCGCAAACTCACATACCGCACCATTGTCATGTATATGGCTTTCAAACAGATTTTTTTTTAGTCCTTCAAATGTTTCTTTTTTTTATTAGTTTTCTTAACAAATCTCTTTTTAGTCTTTCAAAAAATTCTTTTAGTCTTTCAAGTACGTTTCTATTAGTTCCCGAGTTGTTTTTTTTAAGTTTTCCAAACAGCAGTTTATTCATCTTCCAAGCAGTTTTTCAAATATTTCTTTTAATCAAACAGATCTGTTTTAGTTTTCTAAAACGCTGTTTTTTAATATTTTCAAAGGTATTTTGGTAACACTAATTTGTTTTTGTCATCTGAAAAGTTTTTTTTTGCCTGTATGCCTGTACAAATGGAAAAAAAATGGCAAAAAGAGGGGCTACCTACCTACCTACCTACACTCTTAAAATCACATACTGATCCATTAAGATATGTATGGTTACATACATATACAAATGGAAAACAAATTAGCTTAATTTTACCTCCACTTTGCAAAAAAAATTACTTTTTTATGCAGGCTTTTTTATGCAAGCCTCCTACCCATTCCAGAATTCCAGTAATCCAACACCACGCACCTACCTACGCTCTTAAACGCACATCCATTGAGATATATATGTCTTTCAAAGAGATTTATTTTTAGTCCTTCAAATGTTTCTTTTTTTCATTAGTTGTCTTAAATCTCTTTTTAGTCTTAAAAAAATTCTTTTTAGTCTTTCAAGTACGTGTTTATTTAGAGTTCCCGAGTTGTTTTTTTCAAGTTTTCCAAACAGCAGTTTAATGATATTCCAAGCAGTTTTTTAAACAGTTCTTTTAACCAAACAGATCTGTTTTAGTTTCCCAAAAAGTTCTTTTTAAGTATTTTCAACAGCATTTTCGTAACACTAATTTGATTTTGTTATCTAAAGTGTTTTTTTTCAGTCTTCTAAATAGTTCTTATCTAGTCTTCCAAACGGATCTTTTTCGTTCTTCTTAACAGATTTCTTTAATCTTCCTTTCAGGTCTGTATCTTCCAACAGTTATTTCTTAGTCTCCTAAACAAACGGAAAAAAAATTTGCTTATTGTAGCCTACACATTGCAAAAAGAGGAGCTTGAACGGGTCTCTCCTAGGTTTATTTATGCAAGAACACCACCAGTATTCCATCAAAACGCAACTACCTACACTCTTAAAAGCATATACTGATCTAATGAGATATGTATGGTAGTATGCCTGTAAAAATGAAAAAAAAATGTCAAAAAGAGCGGCTACCTACCTACCTACCTACACTCTTAAAACCACATACTGATCCAATAAGATATGTATGGTTACATACATATACAAATGGAAAACAAATTTGCTTAATTTTACCTCCACTCTGCAAAAAAAGCGCTTTTTGATGCAGGCTTTTTTATGGAAGCATGCTAACCATTCTAGAAATCCAGTAACCCGACAACACGCACCTACCTACACTCTTAAACGCACATACCGATTCATTGAGATACATATGGGTTTCAAAAAGATTTTTTTTTAGTCCTTCAAATGTTTCTTTTTTTTATTAGCTTTCTTACCAAACCTCTTTTTAGTCTTCCAAAAAATTCTTTTTAGTCTTTCAAGTACGTGTTTATTTAGTGTTCCGGAGTTGTTTTTTTTAAGTTTTCCAAACAGCATTTTATTCTTCTTCCAAGCAGTTTTTCAAACAGTTCTTTTAACCAAACAGATCTGTTTTAGTTTTCCAAAAACCTCTTTTTAAGTATTTTCAACAATATTTTTGTAACACTAATTTGTTTTTGTCATCTGAACAGCTTTTTTTTCCAGTCTTCTAAATAGTTCTTATCTAGTCTTCCAAAGGGATCTTTTTTGTTCTTAATAGATACCTTTAATATTCCTGGCAGGTCTTTTGTATCTTCCAACAGTTATTTCTTAGTCTCCTAAACAAATGGAGAAAAAATTCGCTTATTGTAACCTACACTCTGCAAAAAGAGGGGCTTGAACGGGTCTCTCTTAGGCTTATTTATGCAAGCCTGCTACCCAAACATCTGTCCAGTATTCCATCAACACGCAACTACCTACACTCTTAAAAGCTCATACTGATCTAATGAGATATGTATGGTAGTATGCCTGTACAAGTGGAAAAAAAAAATGGCAAAAATAGGGGATACCTATCTACCTACCTACACTCTTAAAAGCACATACTGATCCATTAAGATATGTATGGTTACATACATATACAAATGGAAAACAAATTTTCTAAATTTTACCCCCAGTCTGTAAAAAAAAAGGACTTTTTTAAGCAGGCTTTTTTATGCAAGCCTGCTACCCATTCCACAAATCCAGTAATACAAGAACACGCACCTACCTACACTCTTAAACGCACATACCGATCCATTGAGATATATATGGCTTTCAAACAGATTTTTTTTTAGTCCTTCAAATGTTTCTTTTTTTATCAGTTTTCTTAACAAATCGCTTTTTAGTCTTTCAAGTACGTGTTTATTTAGAGTTCCCGAGTTGTTTTTTTTTTTCAAGTTTTCCAAAGAGCAGTTCATTCTTCTTCCAAGCAGATTTTCAAACAGTTCTTTTAACAAACATCAGTTTTAGTTTTCCAAAAAGCTCTTTTTAAGTATTTTCAACAGTATTTTCGTAACACTAATTTGTTTTTGTCATCTGAACAGTTTTTTTTCAGTCTTCTAAATAGTTCTTATCTAGTCTTCCAAACGGATCTTTTCGTTCTTATTAATAGATTTCTTTAATCTTCCTGGCAGGTCTTTTGTATCTTCCAACAGTTATTTCTTAGTCTCCTAAACAAATGGAAAAAAAAATTCGCTTATTGTAACCTACACTCTGCAAAAAGAGGGGCTTGAACGGGTCTCTCCTAGGATTATTTATGGAAGCCTGCTACCCAAACATCTGTCCAGTATTCCATCAGACGCAACTACCTACACTCTTAAAAGCATATACTGATCTAATGAGATATGTTTGGTAGTATGCCTGTACAAATGGAAAAAAAAATGGCAAAAAGAGTGGCTACCTAACTACCTACCTACACTCTTAAAAGCACATACTGATCCATTAAGATATGTATGGTTACCTACATATACAAATGGAAAATAAATTTGCTTAATTTTACCTACACTCTGCTAAAAAAGGACTTCTTTAGGCAGGCATTTTTATGGAAGCCTGCTACCCATTCCAGAAATTCATTAATCCAAAAACACGCACCTTTCTACACTCTTAAACGCACATACCGATCCATTGAGATATATATGGCTTTCAAACAGATTTTTTTTTAGTCCTTCAAATGTTTCATTTTCTTCTTAGTTTTCTTAACAAATCTCTTTTTAGTCTTACAAAAAATTCTTTTTAGTCTTTCAAGTACGTGTTTATTAGTTCCCGAGTTTTTTTTTTAAGCTTTCCAAACACCAGTTTATTCATCTTCCAAGCAGTTTTTCAAGCAGTTCTTTTAACCAAACAGATGTATTTTAGTTTTCCAAAAAGCTCTTTTTAAGTATTTCAACAGTATTTTCGTAAAACTAATTTGTTTTTTTCATTTGAGTTTACTTTTATTTTCGGTCTTCTAAATAGTTCTTATCTAGTCTTCCAAACGGATCTTTTTCATTCTTCTTAATAGATTTCTTTAATCTTCCTAGCAGGTCTTTAGTATCTTCCAACAGTTATTCCTTAGTCTCCTAAACAAATGAAAAAATAATTCGCTTATTGTAACCTACACTCTGCAAAAAGAGGGGCTGGAACGCGTCTCTCCTAGGCTTGTTTATGGAAGCCTGCTACCCAAACATCTGTCCCGTATTCCATCAACACGCAACTACCTACACTCCTAAAAGCATATACTGATCTAATGAGATATGTATGGTAGTATGCCTGTACAAATGGAAAAAAAATGGCAAAAAGAGGGGCTACCTACCTACGTACTTACACTCTTAAAAGCACATACTGATATATCAAGATATTTGTGGTTACATACATATACAAGGGGAAAACAAATTTGCTTGATTTTATCTCCGCTCTGCAAAAAAGGACTTGTTTATGCAGGCTTTTTTATGGAAGCATGCTACCCATATCAGAAATCCAGTAATCCAAAACAAGCACCTACCAACACTCTTAAACGTACATGCCGATACATTGAGATATATATGGCTTTCAAAAAGATTTTTTTTTAGTCCTTCAAATGTTTCTTTTTTTTATTATTTTTCTTAACAAATCTCTTTTTAGTCCTCCAAAAAAGTCTTTTTAGTCTTTCAACTACGTGTTTATTAGAGTTCTCGAGTTTTTCTTTTTAAGTTTTCCAAACAGCAGTTTATTCATATTCCAAGCAGTTTTTCAAACAGTTCTTTTAACCAAACAGATCTGTTTTACTTTTCCAAAAACCTCTTTTTAAGTATTTTCAGCAGTATTTTTGTAACATTTTGTTTTTGTCATCTTAACAGCTTTTTTTTTCCAGTCTTCTAAATAGTTCTTATCTAGTCTTCCAAACGGATCTTTTTCGTTCTTCTTAATAGATTTCTTTAATCTTCCTGGCAGGTCTTTTGTATCTTCAAACAGTTATTTCTTAGTCTCCTAAACAAATGGAAAAAAATCGCTTATTGTAACCTACACTCTGCAAAAAGAGGGGCTTGAACTGGTCTCTCCTAAGCTTCTTTATACAAGCCTGCTACCCAAACATCTGTCCAGTATTCCGTCAACACGCAACTACCTACACTCTTACAAGCATATACTGATCTAATGAGATATGTATGGTAGTATGCCCGTCCAAAGGGAAAAAAAATGGCAAAAAGAGGTGCTACCTACCTACCTACCTACACTCTTAAAAGCACATACTAATCCATTAAGATATGTATGGTTATATACATTTCCAAATGGAAAACAAATTTGCTTAATTTCACCTCCACTCTGTAAAAAAAAAAAAGGACTTTTTATGCAGGCTTTTTTATGCAAGCCTGCTACCAATTCCAGAAATTCAGTAATCCAACAACACGCACCTACTTACACTCTTAAACGCACATACCGATCCATTGGGATATATATGGCTTTCAAACAGATTTTTTTTTAGTCCTTCAAATGTTTCTTCTTTTATTAGTTTTCTTAACAAATCTCTTTTTAGTCTTCCAAAAAAGTCTTTATAGTCTTTCAACTACGTGTTTATTTAGAGTTCCCGATTGTTTTTTTTAAGTTTTCCAAACAGCAGTTTGTTCATCTTCCAAGCAGTTTTTCAAACAGTTCTTTTAACCAAACAGATCTGTTTTAGTTTTTCCAAAAAGGTCTGTTTAAGTATTTTCAACAGTATTTTCGTAACACTAATTTGTTTTTGTCATCTGAAGTTTTTTTTTCAGTCTTCTAAATAGTTCTTATCCAGTCTTCCAAACGCATTTTTTTCGTTCTTCTTAATAGATTTCTTTAATCTTCCTGGCAGGTCTTTTGTATCTTCCAATAGTTAATTCTTAGTCTCCTAAACAAATGGAAAAAAAATTCGTTTATTGTAACCTACACTCTGCAAAGAGAGGGTTTTGAACGGGTCTCTCCTAAACTTATCTATACAAGCCTGCTACCCAAACATCTGTCCAGTATTCCATCAACACGCAACTACCTACACTCTTAAAAGCATATACTGATCTAATGAGATATGTATGGTAGTATGCCTGTACAAATGGAAAAGATAATGGCAAAAAGAGGGGCTACCTACCTACCTACCTACACTCTTGAAAGCACATACTGATCCATTAAGATATGTAATGTTACATACATATACAAATGGAAAACAAATTTGCTTAATTTTACCTCCACTCTGCAAAAAAAGGACTTTTTTATACAGGCTTTTTTATGCAAACCTGCTACCCATTCCAGAAATCCAGTAATCCAACAACACGCACCTACTTACACTCTTAAACGTACAAACCGATCCATTGAGATATATATGGCTTTCAAACAGATTTTTTTTTAGTCCTTCAAATGTTTCTTTTTTTATTAGTTTTCTTAACAAATCTCTTTCTAGTCTTCTAAAAAATTCTTTTTAGTCTTTCAAGTACGTGTTTATTTAGAGTTCCCGAGTTTTTTTTTTTAATTTTCTAAAGAGCAGTTTATTCATCTTCCAAGCAGTTTTTCAAACAGTTCTTTTAACCAAACAGATCTGTTTTAGTTTTCCAAAAAGCTCTTTTTCGTATTTCAACAGAATTTTCGTAACACTAATTTGTTTTTTCATCTGAAGAGTTTTTTTTTCAGTCTTCTAAATAGTTCTTATCTAGTCTTCAAAACGGGTCTTTTTCGTTCTTCTTAATAGATTTCTTTAATCTTCCTGGCAGGTCTTTTTTATCTTCCAACAGTTATTCCTTAGTCTCCTAAAGAAATGGAAAAAAAATTCGCTTATTGTAACCTACACTCTTCAAAAAGTGGGGCTTGAACGGGTCTCTCCTAGGTTTATTTATGCAAGCCTGCTACCCAAACATCTGTCAAGTATTCCATCAACACGCAACTACCTACACTCTTAAAAGCATATTCTGATCTAATGAGATATGTATGGTAGTATTCCTGTACAAATGGAAAAGATAATGGCAAAAAGAGGGGCTACCTACCTACCTACCTAAACTTTTGAAAGCACATACTGATCCATTAAGATATGTATGGTTACACACGTATACAAATGGAAAACAATTTCCTTAATTTTAACTCCACTCTGCAAAAAAAGGACTTTTTTTACAGGCTTTTTTATGCAAGCCTGCTACCCATTCCAGAAATCCAGTATTCCAACAACACGCACCTACCTACACTCTTAAACGTACAAACCGATCCATTGAGATATATATGGCTTTCAAACAGATTTTTTTTTTAGTCCTTCAAATGTTTCTTTTTTCATTAGTTTTCTTAACAAATCTCTTTCTAGTCTTCCAAAAAATTCTTTTTAGTCTTTCAATTACGTGTTTATTTAGAGTTCCCGAGTTTTTTTTTTTTTTAATTTTCCAAAAAGCAGTTTATTCATCTTCCAAGAAGTTTTTCAAACAATTCTTTTAACCAAACACATCTGTTTTTGTTTTCCAAAAAGCTCTTTTTAAGTATTTCAACAGTATTTTCGTAACACTAATTTGTTTGTGTCATCTGAAGAGTTTTTTTTTTAGTCTTCTAAATAGTTCTTATCTAGTCTTCCAAACGGATCTTTTTCGTTCTTCTTAATAGATTTCTTCAATCTTCCTGGCAGGTCATTTTTATCTTCCAACAATTATTCCTTAGTCTCCTAAACAAATGGAAAAAAAAATCGCTTATTGTAACCTACACTCTTCAAAAAGAGGGGCTTTAACGGTTCCTAGGCTTATTTATGCAAGCCTGCTACCCAAACATCTGTCCAGTATTCCATCAACACGCAACTACCTACACTCTTAAAACTTTATACTGATCTAATGAGATATGTATGGTAGTATGCCTGTAAAAATGGAAAAAAAAAAAAAGGCAAAAAGAGGGGCTACCTAACTACCTAGCTACACTCTTAAAAGCACATACTGATCTATTAAGATATGTATGGTCACATACATATACAAATGGAAAACAAATTTGCTTAATTTTACCTCCACTCTGCAAATAAAAAGGACTTTTTTATGCATGCTTTTTTGTGAAAATCTGCTACCCATTCCAGAAATCCAGTAATCCAACAACACGCACCTACCTACACTCTAAAACGCAGATACCGATCCATTGAGATATATATGGCTTTCAAACAGATTTTTTTTAGTCCTTCAAATCTTTCTTCTTTTTATTAGTTTTCTTAACAAATCTCATTTTAGTCTTCCCAAAAAATTATTTTTAGTCCTTCAAGTACGTGTTTATTAGGTCTCGAGTTCTTTTCTTTTAAGTTTTCCAAACAGCAGTTTATTCATCATCCAAGCAGTTTTTCAAACAGTTCTTTTAACCAAACAGATCTGTTTTAGTTTTCCAAAAAGATCTTTTTAAGTATTTTCAACAGTATTTTCGAAACATTTGGTTTTTGCATGTGAACAGTTTTTTTTTTTTTCCAGTCTTCTAAATACTTCTTATCTAGTCTTCCAAACAGATCTTTTTCGTTCTTCTTAATAGATTTCTTTAATCTTCCTGGCAGGTCTTTTGTATCTTTCAACAGTTATTTCTTACTCTCCTAAACGGAAACAAAACTCGCTTATTGTAACATACTCTCTGCAAAAAGAGGGGCTTCAACGGGTCTCTCCTAAGCTTTTTTCTGAAAGCCTGCTACCCAAACATCTGTCCAGTATTCCATCAACACGCAACTACCTACACTCTTAAAAGCATATACTGATCTAATGAGATATGTATGGTAGTATGCCTGTCCAAAGGGAAAAAAAAAATGGCAAAAAGAGGTGCTACCTAACTACCTACCTACACTTTTAAAAGCACATACTAATCCATTAAGATATGTATGGTTATATACATATACAAATGGAAAACAAATTTGCTTGATTTCACCTCCACTCTGCAAAAAAAGGACTTTTTATGCAGGCTTTTTTATGCAAGCCTGCTACCCATTCCAGAAATTCAGTAATCCAACAACACGCACTTACTTACACTCTTAAACGCACATACCGATCCATTGAGATATGTATGGCTTTCAAACAGATTTTTTTTTTAGTCCTTCAAATGTTTCTTTTTTTATTAGTTTTCTTAACAAATCTCTTTTTAGTCTTCCAAATAATTCTTTTTAGACTTTCAACTACGTGTTTCTTTAGAGTTCCCGAGATTTTTTTTAAAGTTTTCCAAACAGCAGTTTATTCATCTTCCAAGCAGTTTTTCAAACAGTTCTTTTAACCAAACAGATCTGTTTCAGTTTTTCCAAAAAGTTCTGTTTAAGTATTTTGAACAGTATTTTCGTAACACTAATTTGTTTTTGTCATTTGAAGTTGTTTTTTTTTCAGTCTTCTAAATAGTTCTTATCTAGTCTTCCAAACGGATCTTTTTCGTTCTTCCTAATATATTTCTTTAATCTTCCTGGCAGGTGTTGTGTATCTTCCAACACTTAATTCTTAGTCTCCTAAACAAATGGAAAAAAAAATTCGCTTATTCTAACCTACACTCTGCAAAAAGAGGGGGTTGAACTAGACTCTCCTAAACTTATTTATACAAGCCTGCTACCCAAACATCTGTCCAGTATTCCATCAACACGCAACCACCTACACTCTTAAAAGCATATACTGATCTAATGAGATATGTATGGTAGTATTCCTGTACAAATGGAAAAGATAATGGCAAAAAGAGGGGCTACCTACCTACCTACCTACACTTTTGAAAGCACATACTGATCCATTAACATATGTATGGTTACAAACGTATACAAATGGAAAACAATTTGCTTAATTTTACCTCCACTCTGCAAAAAAAGGACTTTTTTATACAGGCTTTTTTATGCAAGCCTGCTACCCATTCCAGAAATCCATTATTCCAACAACACGCACCTACCTACACTCTTAAGCGTACAAACCGATCCATTGAGATATATATGGCTTTCAAACAGATTTTTTTTTTGTCCTTCAAATGTTTCTTTTTTTATTAGTTTTCTTAACAAATCTCTTTCTAGTCTTCCAAAAAATTCTTTTTAGTCTTTCAATTACATGTTTATTTAGAGTTCCCGAGTTTTTTTTTTAAATTTTCTAAACAGCAGTCTATTCATCTTCCAAGCAGTTTTCAAACAGTTCTTTTAACCAACCAGATCTGTTTTTGTTTTCCAAAAAGCTCTTTTTAAGTATTTCAACAGTATTTTCGTAACACTAATTTGTTTGTGTCATCTGAAGAGTTTTTTTTTCAGTATTCTGAATAGTTCTTTCTAGTCTTCCAAACGCAACTCTTTCGTTCTTCTTAATACATTTCTTTAATCTTCCTGGCAGGTCTTTTTTTATCTTCCAACAGTTGTTCCTTAGTCTCCTAAACAAATGGAAAAAAAATTCGCTTATTGTAACCTACACTCTTCAAAAAGAGGGGCTTGAACGGGTCTCTCCTAGGCTTATTTATGCAAGCCTGCTACCCAAACATCTGTCCAGTATTCCATCAACACACAACTACCTACACTCTTAAAAGCATATACTGATCTAATGAGATATGTATGGTAGTATGCCTGTACAAATGGAAAAAATAAAAAAGGCAAAAAGAGGGGCTACCTACCTACCTACCTACACTCTTAAAAGCACATACTGATCCATTAAGATATGTATGGTCACATACATATACAAATGGAAAACAAATTTGCTTAATTTTACTCCCACTCTGCAAATAAAAAGGACTTTTTTATGCATGCTTTTTTGTGCAAGCCTGCTACCCATTCCAGAAATCCAGTAATCCAACAACACGCACCTACCTACACGCTTAAACGCACATACCGATCCATTGAGATATATATGGCTTTCAAACAGATTTTTTTTAGTCCTTCAAATGTTTCTTTTTTTTATTAGTTTTCTTAACATATCTCGTTTTAGTCTTCAAAAAATTCTTTTTAGTCTTTCAAGTACGTGTTTATTTAGAGTTCCCAAGCTGTTTTTTTAAAGTTTTCCAAACATCAGTTTATCAATCTTCCTAGCAGTTTATCAAAAAGTTCTTTTAACCAAACAGATCTGTTTTATTTTTCCAAACAGCGCTTTTAAGTATTTTCAACAGTATTTTCGTAACACTAATTTGTTTTTGTCATCTGAACATTTTTTTTTTTCAGTCTTCTAAATGGTTCTTATCTAGTCTTCCCAACGGATCTTTTTCGTTCTTCTTAATATAATTCTTTAATCTTCCTGGCAGGTCTTTTATATCTTCCAACAGTTATTTCTTAGTCTCCTAAACAAATGGAAAAAAAATCGTTTATTGTAACCTAAACTCTGCAAAACGTGTCTTGAACGTGTCTCTCCTAAGCTTATTTATGCAACCCTGCTATTTTTCCAAACAGCGCTTTTTAAGTATTTTCAACAGTATTTTCGTAACACTAATTTGTTTTTGTCATCTGAACATTTTTTTTTTTCAGTCTTCTAAATGGTTCTTATCTAGTCTTCCAAACGGATCTTTTTCGTTCTCCTTAATATATTTCTTTAATCTTCCTGGCAGGTCTTTTATATATTCCAACAGTTATTTCTTAGTCTCTTAAACAAATGGAAAAAAAATCGTTTATTCTAACCTAAACTCTGCAAAAAGAGAGGCTTGAACGGGTCTCTCCTAAGCTTATTTATGCAACCCTGCTACCCAAACATCTGTCCAGTATTCCATCAACATACAACTATCTACACTCTTAAGAGCTTATACTGATCTAATGAGATATGTATGGTAGTATGCCTGTACAAATGGAAAAGAAATGGCAAAAAGTGGGGCTACCTACCTACCTACGTACACTCTTAAAAGCACATGCTGAACCATTAGGATATTTATTAGGACATGTAATGGAAAACAAATTTTCTTAATTTTACCTCCACTCTGCAAAAAAAAGGACTTTTTATGCAGTCTTTTTTATGCAAGCCTGCTACCCATTCCAGAAATCCAGTAGTCTAACAATACGCTCCTACCTACACTCTTAATCTCACCCCCCGAACCATTGAGATGTATATTGCTTTCAAACAGATTTATTTTTAGTCCTTCAAATGTTTCTTTTTTTTTATTAGTTTTCATAACAAATCTCTTTTTAGTCTTCCAAAAAATTCTTTTAGTCTTTCAAGTACGTGTTTATTAGTTCCCGAGCTGTTTTTTTTAAGTTTTCCAAACAGCAGTTTATTCATCTTCCAAGCAGTTTTTCAAACAGTTCTTTTAACCAAACAGATCTGTTTTACTTTTCCAAAACGCTCTTTTTAAATATTTTCAACAGTATTTTCGTAACACTAATTTCTTTCTGTCGTCTGAACAGTTTTTTTTTCAGTCTTCTATATAGTTCTTATCTAGTCTCTCAAACGTATCTTTTTCGTTCTTCTTAATAGATTTCTTTAATCTTCCTGGCAGGATTTTTGTATCTTCCAACAGTTATTTCTTAGTATCCTAAACAAATGGAAAAATAATTTGCTTATTGTAACCTCTAATCAGCAAAAAGAGGGGCTTGAACAGGTCTATCCTAGGCCTACTTATGCGAGACAGCTACCCAAACCAGTCCAGTATTCCATCAACACGCAACTACCTACACTCTTAAAAGCATATACTGATCTAATGAGATATGTATGGTAGTATGCCTGTACAAATGGAAGAAAATGGCAAAAAGAGGGGCTACCTACCTACCTACCTACACTCTTAAAAGCATATACTGATCCATTAAGATATGTATGGTTACATGCATATACAAATGGAAAACAAATTTGCTCCACTCTGCAAAAAAGGACTTTTTCATGCAGGCTTTTTTATGCAAGCCTGCTACCCATTCCAGAAATCCAGTAATCCAACAACACCCACCTACCTACATTCTGAAACGCAGATACCGATCCATGGAGATATATATAGCTTTCAAAAACATTTTTTTTTAGTCATTCAAATCTTTCTTTTTTTATTAGTTTTCTTAACAAATCTCATTTTAGTCTTCCAAAATATTTTTTTAGTCCTTCAAGTACGTGTTTATTAGGTCTCGAGGTGTTTTCTTTTAAGTTTTCCAAACAGCAGTTTATTCATCATCCAAGCAGTTTTTCAAACAGTTCTTTTAACCAACCAGATCTGTTTTAGTTTTCCAAAAAGATCTTCTTAAGTATTTTCAACAGTATTTTCGAAACACTTTGGTTTTTGTCATGTGAACAGTTTTTTTTTTTTCAGTCTTCTAAATATTTCTTATCTAGTCTTCCAAACGGATCTTTTTCGTTCTTCTTAATAGATTTCTTTAATCTTCCTGGCAGGTCTTTTGCATCTTCCAACAGTTATTTCTCACTCTCCTAAACGGAAACAAAATTCGCTTATTGTAACCTACACTCTGCAAAAAGAGGGGGTTGAACGGGTCTCTCCTAGGCATTTTTCTGCAAGCCTGCTACCCAAACATCTGTCCAGTATTCCATCAACACGCAACTACCTACACTCTTAAAAGCACACACTGATCTAATGAGATATGTATGGTAGTATGCCTGTCCAAAAGGGAAAAAAAAAGAATGGGAAAAAGAGGTGCTACCTACCTACCTACCTACACTCTTAAAAGCACATACTAATCCATTAAGATATGTATGGTTATATATATATACAAATGGAAAACAAATTTGCTTAATTTCACCTCCACTCTGCAAAAAAAGGACTTTTTATGCAGGCTTTTTCATGCAAGCCTGCTACCCATTCCAGAAATTCAGTAATCCAACAACACGCACCTACTTACACTCTTAAACGCACATACCGATCCATTGAGATATATATGGCTTTCAAAAAGATTTTTTTTTAGTCCTAAAATGTTTCTTTTTTTATTAGTTTTCTTAACAAATCTCTCTTTAGGCTTCCACAAAAATTCTTTTTAGTCTTTCAACTACGTGTTTATTTAGAGTTCCCGATTGTTTTTTTTAAGTTTTCCAAACAGCAGTTTATTCATCTTCCAAGCAGTTTTTCAAACTTCTTTTAACCAAACAGATCTGTTTTAATTTTTCCAAAAAGGTCTGTTTAAGTATTTTCAAAAGTATTTTCGTAACACTAATTTGTTTTTGTCATCTGAAGTTTTTTTTTTCAGTCTTCTAAATAGTTCTTATCTAGTCTTCCAAACGGATCTTTTTCGTTCTTCCTAATATATTTCTTTAATCTTCCTGGCATGTCTTTTGTATCTTCAAACACTTAATTCTTAGTCTCCTAAACAAATGGAAAAAAAAAATCGCTTATTCTAACCTACACTCTGCAAAAAGAGGGGCTTGAACGGGTCTCTCCTAAACTTATTTATACAACCCTGCTACCCAAACATCTGTCCAGTATTCCATCAACAGGCAACTAACTACACTCTTAAAAGCATATACTGATCCATTAAGATATGTATGGTTACATAAATATACAAATGGAAAACAAATTTGCTTAATTTTACCTCCACTCTGCAAAAAAAGGACTTTTTTATACAGGCTTTTTTATGCAAGCCTGCTACCCATTCCAGAAATCCAGTAATCCAACAACACGCACCTGCCTACACTCTTAAACGTACAAACCGATCCATTGAGATATATATGCTTTCAAACAGATTTTTTTTTAGTCCTTCAAATGATTCTTTTTTTATTAGTTTTCTTAACAAATGTCTTTCTAGTCTTCCAAAAAATTCTTTTTAGTCTTTCAAGTACGTGTTTATTTAGAGTTCCCGAGTTTTTTTTTTTAAATTTTCCAAACAGCAGTTTATTCATCTTCCAAGCAAATTTTCAAACAGTTCTTTTAACCAAACAGATCTGGTTTACTTTTCCAAAAATCTCTTTTTAAGTATTTCAACAGTATTTTCGTAACACTAATTTGTTTTTGTCATCTGAAGAGTTTTTCTTTCAGTCTTCTAAATAGTTCTTATCTAGTCTTCCAAACGCATCTCTTTCGTTCTTCTTAATAGATTTCTTTAATCTTCCTGGCAGGTCTTTTTTATCTTCCAACAGTTATTCCTTAGTCTCCTAAACAAATGGAAAAAAATTCGTTCATTTTAACCTACACTCTTCAAAAACAGGGGCTTGAACGGGTCTCTCCTAGGCTTATTTATGCAAGCCTGCTACCCAACATCTGTCCAGTATTCCATCAACACGCAACTACCTACACTCTTAAAAGCATACACTAATCTAATGAGATATGTATGGTAGTATGCCTGTACAAATGGAAAAAAAAAAAAGGCAAAAAGAGGGGCTACCTACCTACCTAGCTACACTCTTAAAAGCACATACTGATCCATTAAGATATGTATAGTCACATACATATACAAATGGAAAACAAATTTGCTTAATTTTACCTCCACTCTGCAAATAAAAAGGACTTTTTTATGCATGCTTTTTTGGGCAAGCCTGCTACCCATTCCAGAAATCCAGTAAACCAACAACACGCACCTACCTACACGCTTAAACGCACATACCGATCCATTGAGATATATATGGCTTTCAAACAGATTTTTTTTTAGTCCTTCAAATGTTTCTTTTTTTTATTAGTTTTCTTAACATATCTCATTTTAGTCTTCAAAATTCTTTTTAGTCTTTCAAGTACGTGTTTATTTAGAGTTCCCAAGTTGTTTTTTTAAAGTTTTCCAAACATCGGTTTATTAATCTTCCTAGCAGTTTATCAAACAGTTCTTTTAACCAAACAGATCTGTTTTATTTTTCCAAACAGCGCTTTTTAAGTATTTTCAACAGTATTTTCGTAACACTAATTTGTTTTTGTCATCTGAACATTTTTTTTTTTCAGTCTTCTAAATGGTTCTTATCTAGTCTTCCAAACGGATCTTTTTCGTTCTTCTTAATATATTTCTTTAATCTTCCTGGCAGGTCTTTAAATCTTCCAACAGTTATTTCTTAGTCTCCTAAACAAATCGAAAAAAAAAAATCCTTTATTGTAACCTAAACTCTGCAAAAAGAGGGGCTTCAACGGGTCTCTCCTAAGCTTATTCATGCAAGCCTGCTACCCAAACATCTGTCCAATATTCCATCAACATGCAACTATCTACACTCTTAAGAGCTTATACTGATCTAATGAGATATGTATGGTAGTATTTCTGAACAAATGGAAAAAAAATGGTAAAAAGGGGGGGCGACCTATCTACTTACGTACACTCTTAAAAGCACATGCTGAACCATTAGGATATGTATTAGGATATGTAATGGAAAACAAATTTTCTTAATTTTACCTCCACTCTGCAAAAAAAGGACTTTTTATGCAGGCTTTTTTATGCAAGCCTGCTACCCATTCCAGAAATCCAGTAGTCTAACAATACGCTCCTACCTACACTCTTAATCTCACACCCCGAACCATTGAGATGTATATTGCTTTCAAACAGATTTTTTTTAATTCTTCAAATGTTTCTTTTTTTTTATTAGTTTTCATAACAAATCTCTTTTTAGTCTTCCAAAAAATTCTTTTAGTCTTTCAAGTACGTGTTTATTAGTTCCCGAGTTTTTTTTTTTAAGTTTTCCAAACAGCAGTTTATTCATCTTCCAAGCAGTTTTTCAAACAGTTCTTTTAACCAAACAGATCTGTTTTACTTTTCCAAAACGCTCTTTTTAAATAATTTCAACAGTATTTTCGTAACACTAATTTCTTTCTGTTGTCTGAACAGTTTTTTTTTTCAGTCTTCTATATAGTTCTTATCTAGTCTTTCAAACGTATCTTTTTCGTTCTTCTTAATAGATTTCTTTAATCTTCCTGGCAGGATTTTTGTATTTTCCAACAGTTATTTCTTAGTCTCCTAAACAAATTGAAAAAGAATTTGCTTATTGTAACCTCTAATCTGCAAAAAGAGGGGCTTGAATGGGTCTATCCTAGGCTTATTTATGCAAGCCTGCTACCCAAACATCTGTCCAGTATTCCATCAACACGTAACTACCTACACTCTTAAAAGCATATACTGATCTAATGAGATATGTATGGTAGTATGCCTGTACAAATGGAGAAGAAAATGGCAGAAAGAGGGGCTACCTACCTACCTACCTACACTCTTAAAAGCACATACTGATCCATTAAGATATGTATGGTTACATACATATACAAATGGAAAACAAATTTGCTTAATTTTACCTCCACTCTGCAAAAAAGGACTTTTTTATGCAGGCTTTTTTATGCAAGCCTGCTACCCATTCCAGAAATCCAGTAATCCAACAACACGCACCTACCTACATTCTGAAACGCAGATACAGATCCATTGAGATATATATGGCTTTCAAACTGATTTTTTTTAGTCCTTCAAATCTTTCTTTATTTCATTAGTTTTCTTAACAAATCTCATTTTAGTCTTCCAAAAAATTTTTTTAGTCCTTCAAGTACGTGTTTATTAGGTCTAGAGGTGTTTTCTTTTAAGTTTTCCAAACAGCAGTTTATTCATCATCCAAGCAGATTTTCAAACAGTTCTTTTAATCAACCAGATCTGTTTTAGTTTTCCAAAAAGATCTTTTTAAGTATTTTCAACATTATTTTCGAAACACTTTGTTTTTGTCATGTGAACAGTTTTTTTTCAGTCTTCTAAATAGTTCTTATCTAGTCTTCCAAACGGATCTTTTTCGTTCTTCTTAATAGATTTCTTTAATCTTCCTGGCAGGTCTTTTGCATCTTCCAACAGTTATTTCTTACTCTCCTAAACGGAAACAAAATTCGCTTATTGTAACCTACACTCTGCAAAAAGAGGGGCTTGAACGGGTCTCTCGTAGGCTTTTTTCTGCAAGCGTGCTACCCAAACATCTGTCCAGTATTCCATCAACACGCAACTACCTACACTCTTAAAAGCACAAACTGATCTAATGAGATATGTATGGTAGTATGCCTGTCCAAAGGAAAAAAATGAATTGGAAAAAGAGGTGCTACCTACCTACCTACCTACACTTTTAAAAGCACATGCTAATCCATTAAGATATGTATGGTTATATACATGTACAAATGGAAAACATATTTCCTTAATTTCACCTCCACTCTGCAAAAAGAAAGGACTCTTTATGCAGACCTTTTTATGCAAGCCTGCTACCCATTCCAGAAATTCAGTAATCCAACAACACGCACCTACTTACACTCTTAAATGCACATACCGATCCATTGAGATATATATGGCTTTCAAACAGATTTTTTTTTAGTCCTTCAAATGTTTCTTTTTTTATTAATTTTCTTAACAAATCTCTTTTTAGGCTTCCAAAAAATTCTTTTTAGTCTTTCAACTACGTGTTTATTTAGAGTTCCCGATTGTTTTTTTTAAGTTTTCCAAACAGCAGTTTATTCATCTTCCAAGCAGTTTTTCAAACAGTTCTTTTAACCAAACAGATCTGTTTTAGTTTTTCCAAAAAGGTCTGTTTAAGTATTTTCAACAGTAATTTCGTAACACTAATTTGTTTTTGTCATCTGAAGTTTTTTTTTCAGTCTTCTAAATAGTTCTTATCTAGTCTTCCAAACGGATCTTTTTCGTTCTTCTTAATATATTTCTTTAATGTTCCTGGCAGGTCTTTTATATCTTCCAACAGTTATATCTTAGTCTCCTAAACAAATGGAAAAAAATTCGCTTATTGTAACCTACAATCTGCAAAAAGAGGGGATTGAACATGTCTCTCCTAAGCTTATTAATGCAAGCCTGCTACCCAAACATCTGTCCAGTATTCCATCAACATGCAACTATCTACACTCTTAAGAGCATATACTGATCTAATGAGATATGTATGGTAGTATGCCTATATATATGGAAAAAAAAATGGCAAAAAGGGGGGCTACATACCTACATACGTACACTCGTAAAAGCACATACTGAACCATTAGGATATGTATTAGGATATGTAATGGAAAACAAAATTCTTAATTTTACCTCCACTCTGCAAAAAAAAAGGACTTTTTATGCAGGCTTTTTTATGCAAGCCTGCTACCCATTCCAGAAATCCTACCTACACTCTTAATCTCACACCCCGAACCATTGAGATGTATATGGCTTTCAGAAAGATTTTTTTTAGTCCTTCAAATATTACTTTTTTTTATTAGTTTTCATAACAAATCTCTTTTTTTGTCTTCCAAAAAATTCTTCTAGTCTTTCAAGTACGTGTTTATTAGTTCCCGAGTTGTTTTTTTAAAGTTTTCCAAACAGCAGTTTATTCATCTTCCAAGCAGTTTTTCAAACAGTTCTTTTAACCAAACAGATCTATTTTAGTTTTCCAAAACCCTCTTTTTAAACATTTTCAACAGTATTTTCGTAACACTAATTTCTTTCTGTCGTCTGAACAGTTTTTTTTTCAGTCTTCTATATAGTTCTTATCTAGTCTTTCAAACGGATCTTTTTCGTTCTTCTTAATAGATTTCTTTAATATTCCTGGCAGGTTTTTTATATCTTCCAACAGTTATTTCTTAGTCTCCTAAACAAATGGAAAAAGAATTTGCTTATTGTAACCTCTAATCTGCAAAAAGAGGGGCTTGAACGGGTCTATCCTAGGCTTATTTATGCAAGCCTGCTACCCAAACATCTGCCCAGTATTCCATCAACACGCAACTATCTACACTCTTAAAAGTATATACTGATCTAATGAGATATGTATGGTAGTATACCTGTACAAATGGAAAAAAAATGGCAAAAAGAGGGGTTACCTACCTACCTACCTACACTCTTAAAAGCACATACTGATCCATTAAGATATGTATGGTTAAATTCATATACAAATGGAAAACAAATTTGCTTAATTTTACCTCCACTCTGCAAAAAAAAAGGACTTTTTTATGCAGGCATTTTTATGCAAGCCTGCCACACATTCCAGAAATCCAGTAATCCAACACACGCACCTACCTACACTCTTAAAAGCACATACCGATCCATTGAGATATATATGGCTTTCAAACATTTTTTTTTTTTGGTCCATCAAATGTTTCTTTTTTTATTAGTTTTCTTAACAAATCCCTTTTTAGTCTTAAAAAAAATTATTTTTAGTGTTTCAAGAACGTGTTTATTTACAGTTCCCGAGTTTTTTTTTTTAAGTTTTCTAAACAGCAGTTTATTCATCTTCCAAGCAGTTTTTCAAAGAGTTCTTTTAACCAATCAGATGTGTTTTAGCTTTCCAAAAAGCTCTTTTTAAGTATTTTCAACAGTATTTTCGTAACACTAATCAGTTTTTTTCATCTGAACATTTTTTTTTCGGTCTTCTAAATAGTTCTTATCTAGTCTTCCAAAAGGATCTTTTTCGTTCTTCTTACTAGATTGCATTATTCTTCCTAGCAGGTATTTTGTATCTTCCAACAGTTATTTCTTAGTCTCCTTAACGAATGGAAAAAAAATTCGCTTATTGTAACCGAAACTCTGCAAAAAGAGGGGTCTGAACGGGTCTCTCCTATGCCTATTTATGAAGCCCGCTACCCAAACATCTGTCCAGTATTCCCTCAACACGCAACTACCTACACTCTTAAAAGCATATACTGATCTAATAAGAATTGTATGGTAGTAAGCCTGTAAAAATGAAAAAAAAAATGGCAAAAAGAGGGGCTACCTATCAACCTACCTACACTCTTAAAAGCACATACTGATCCATTAAGATATGTATGGTTACATACATATACAAAAGGAAAACAAATTTGTTTAATTTTACCTCCAATCTGCAAAAAAGGACTTTTTTATGCAGGCTTTTTTATGCAAGCCTGCTACCCATTCCAGAAATCCAGTAATCCAACAACACACAACTACCTACACTCTTAAACGCATATACCGATCCATTGAGATATATATGGCTTTCAAACAGATTTTTTTTTAGTCCTTCAAATCTTTCTTTTTTTTATTAGTTTTCTTAACATATCTCGTTTTAGTCTTCAAAAAATTCTTTTGAGTCTTTCAAGTACGTGTTTATTTAGAGTTCCCAAGTTGTTTTTTTAAAGTTTTCCAAACATCAGTTTATTAATCTTCCTAGCAGTTTATCAAACAGTTCTTTTAACCAAACAGATCTGTTTTATTTTTCCAAACAGCGCTTTTTAAGTATTTTCAACAGTATTTTCGTAACACTAATTTGTTTTTGTCATCTAAACATTTTTTTTTTTTCAGTCTTGTAAATGGTTCTTATCTAGTCTTCCAAACGGATCTTTTTCGTTCTTCTTAATATATTTCTTTAATCTTCCTGGCAGGTCTTTAAATCTTCCAACAGTTATTGCTTAGTCTCCTAAACAAATGGAAGAAAAAATCCTTTATTGTAACCTAATCTCTGCAAAAAGAGGGGCTTCAACGGGTCTCTCCTAGGCTTATTCATGCAAGCCTTCTACCCAAAAATTTGTCCAGTATTCCATCAACACGCAACTACCTACTCGTAAAACCATATACTGATATAATGAGATATATATGGTAGTATGCCTGCACAAATGGAAAAAAAAAATGGCAAAAAGAGTGGCTACGTACCTACCTACCTACACTCTTAAAATCACATACTGATCCATTAAGATATGTATGGTTACACACATATACAAATGGAAAGCAAATTTGTTTAATTTTACCTCCACTCTTCAAGAAAAAGGACTTTTTTATGCAGGCTTTTTTATGCAAGCCTGCTACCCATTCCAGAAATCCAGTAATCCAAAAACACGCACATACCTACACTCTTAAACTCACATACCAATCCATTGAGATATATATGTCTTTCAAACAGTTTTTTTTTAATCCTTCAAATGTTTCTTTTTTTATTAGTTTTCTTACGAAATCTCTTTTTAGTCTTCCAAAAAATTATTTTTAGTGTTTCAAGTTTGTGTTTATTTAGAGTTCCCGAGTTTTTTTTTTTTTTGTAAGTTTTCCAAACAGCAGTTTATTCATCTTCCAAGCAATTTTTCAAAAAGTTCTTTTAACCAAACTGATGTGTTTTAGTTTTCCAAAAAGCTCTTTTTAAGTATTTTCAATAGTATTTTCGTAACACTAATTTGTTTTTGTCATCTGAACAGTTTTTTTTTCGATCTTCTAAATACTTCTTATCTAGTTTTCCAAAAGAATCTTTTTCGTTCTTCTTACTAGATTGCATTAATCTTCCTAGCAGGTATTTTGTATCTTCCAACAGTTATATCGTAGTCTCCTTAACGAATGGAAAAAAAATTCGCTTATTGTAACCTACACTCTGCAAAAAGAGGGGATTGAACGAGTCTCTCCTAGGCTTATTTATGCAAGCCTGCTACCCAAACATCTGTCCAGTATTCCATCAACACGCAACTACCTACACTCTTAAAAGCATACACTGATCTAATAAGAATTGAATGGTAGTATGCCTGTACAAATGGGAAAAAAAATGGGAAAAAGAGGGGCTACCTACGTACCTACACTCTTAAAAGCACATACTGATCCATTAAGATATGTATGGTACATACTTTAATGGAAAACAAATTTGCTTAATTTTACCTCCACTCTGCAAAAAAAAGGACTTTTTATGCAGGCTTTTTTATGCAAGCCTGCTACCCATTCCAGAAATCCATTAATCCAACAATACGCACCTACCTTCACTCTTAAACTCACACCCCGAACCATTGAGATGTATATGGCTTTCAAATAGATGTTTTTTTAGTCCTTCAAATGTTTCTTTTTTTATTAGTTTTCATAACAAATCTCTTTTTAGTCTTCCAAAAAATTATTTTAGTCTTTCAAGTACGTGTTTATTAGTTCCCGAGTTGTTTTTTTAAGTTTTCCAAACAGCAGTTTATTCATCTTCCAAGCAGTTTTTCAAACAGTTCTTTTAACCAAACAGATCTATTTTAGTTTTCCAAAACGCTCTTTTTAAATATTTTCAACAGTATTTTCGTAACACTAATTTGTTTTTGTCGTCTGAACAGTTTTTTTTTCAGTCTTCTAAATAGTTCTTATCTAGTCTTCCAAACGGATCTTTTTCGTTCTTCTTAATAGATTTCTTTAATCTTCCTAGCAGGTCTTCTGTATCTTCCAAGAGTTATTTCTTAGTTTCCTAAACAAATGGAAAAAAATTCTCTTATTGCAACCTACTCTCTGCAAAAAGAGGGGCTCGAACGGATCTCTCCTAGGCTTATTATGCAAGCCTGCTAACCAATAATTTGTCCAGTATTCCATCAACACGCACCTACCTACACTCGTAAAACCATATACTGATCTAATGAGAAATATATGGTAGTATACCTGTACAAATGGAAAAAAAATGGCAAAAAGAGTGGCTACCTACCTACCTACCTACACTCTAAAAAGCACATACTGATCCATTAAGATATGTATGGTTACATACATATACAAATGGAAAACAAATTTGCTTAATTTTACCTCCACTCTGCAAAAAAAAGGACTTTTTATGCAGGCTTTTTTATGCAAGCCTGCTACCCATTCCAGAAATCCAGTAATGCAACAATACGCTCCTAGCTACACTCTTAATCTCACACCCCGAACCATTGAGATGTATATGGCTTTCAGAATGATTTTTTTTAGTCCTTCAAATATTACTTTTTTTTTATTAATTTTCATAACAAATCTCTTTTTTTGTCTTCCAAAAAATTCTTCTAGTCTTTCAAGTACGTGTTTATTAGTTCCCGAGTTGTTTTTTTAAAGTTTTCCAAACAGCAGTTTATTCATCTTCCAAACAGTTTTTCAAACAGTTCTTTTAACCAAACAGATCTATTTTAGTTTTCCAAAACCCTCTTTTTAAACATTTTCAACAGTATTTTCGTAACACTAATTTCTTTCTGTCGTCTGAACAGTTTTTTTTTTCCAGTCTACTATATAGTTCTTATCTAGTCTTTCAAACGGATCTTTTTCGTTCTTCTTAATAGATTTCTTTAATCTTCCTGGCAGGTTTTTTATATCTTCCAACAGTTATTTCTTAGTCTCCTAAACAAATGGAAAAAGAATTTGCTTATTGTAACCTCTAATCTGCAAAAAGAGGGGCTTGAACGGGTCTATCCTAGGCTTATTTATGCAAGCCTGCTACCCAAACATCTGTCCAGTATTCCATCAACACGCAACTACCTACACTCTTAAAAGTATATACTGATCTAATGAGATATGTATGGTAGTATACCTGTACAAATGGAAAAAAAAATGGCAAAAAGAGGGGTTACCTACCTACCTACCTACACTCTTAAAAGCACATACTGATCCATTAAGATATGTATGGTTAAATTCATATACAAATGGAAAACAAATTTGTTTAATTTTACCTCCACTCTGCAAAAAAAAGGACTTTTTTATGCAGGGTTTTTTATGCAAGCCTGCCACACATTCCAGAAATCCAGTAATCAAACAACACGCACCTACCTACACTCTTAAAAGCACATACCGATCCATTGAGATATATATGGCTTTCAAACATTTTTTTTTTCCATCAAATGTTTCTTTTTTTATTAGTTTTCTTAACAAATCCCTTTTTAGTCTTAAAAAAAATTATTTTTAGTGTTTCAAGAACGTGTTTATTTACAGTTCCCGAGTTTTTTTTTTAAGTTTTCTAAACAGCAGTTTATTCATCTTCCAAGCAGTTTTTCAAAGAGTTCTTTTAACCAATCAGATGTGTTTTAGCTTTCCAAAAAGCTCTTTTTAAGTATTTTCAACAGTATTTTCGTAACACTAATCAGTTTTTTTCATCTGAACATTTTTTTTTCGGTCTTCTAAATAGTTCTTATCTAGTCTTCCAAAAGGATCTTTTTCGTTCTTCTTACTAGATTGCATTATTCTTCCTAGCAGGTATTTTGTATCTTCCAACAGTTATTTCTTAGTCTCCTTAACGAATGGAAAAAAAATTCGCTTATTGTAACCTAAACTCTGCAAAAAGAGGGGTCTGAACGGGTCTCTCCTATGCTTATTTATGAAGCCCGCTACCCAAACATCTGTCCAGTATTCCCTCAACACGCAACTACCTACACTCTTAAAAGCATATACTGATCTAATAAGAATTGTATGGTATTAAGCCTGTAAAATGAAAAAAAAATGGCAAAAAGAGGGGCTACCTATCAACCTACCTACACTCTTAAAAGCACATACTGATCCATTAAGATATGTATGGTTACATACATATACAAAAGGAAAACAAATTTGCTTAATTTTACCTCCACTCTGCAAAAAAGGACTTTTGTATGCAGGCTTTTTTATGCAAGCCTGCTACCCATTCCCGAAATCCAGTAATCCAACAACACACAACTACCTACACTCTTAAACGCATATACCGATCCATTGAGATATATATGGCTTTCAAACAGATTTTTTTTTAGTCCTTCAAATCTTTCTTTTTTTTATTAGTTTTCTTAACATATCTCGTTTTAGTCTTCAAAAAATTCTTTTGAGTCTTTCAAGTACGTGTTTATTTAGAGTTCCCAAGTTGTTTTTTTAAAGTTTTCCAAACATCAGTTTATTAATCTTCCTAGCAGTTTATCAAACAGTTCTTTTAACCAAACAGATCTGTTTTATTTTTCCAAACAGCGCTTTTTAAGTATTTTCAACAGTATTTTCGTAACACTAATTTGTTTTTATCATCTAAACATTTTTTTTTTTTTCAGTCTTCTAGATGGTTCTTATCTAGTCTTCCAAACGGATCTTTTTCGTTCTTCTTAATATAATTCTTTAATCTTCCTGGCAGGTCTTTAAATCTTCCAACAGTTATTTCTTAGTCTCCTAAACAAATGGAAAAAAAAATCCTTTATTGTAACCTAAACTCTGCAAAAAGAAGGGCTTGAACGGGTCTCTCCTAACCTTATTAATGCAAGCCTACTACCCAAACATCTGTCCAGTATTCCATCAACATGCAACTATCTACACTCTTAACAGCTTATACTGATCTAATGAGATATATATGGTAGTATGCCTGTACAAATGGAAAAAAAATGGCAAAAAGGTGGGCTACCTACCTACCTACGTACACTCTTAAAAGCACATGCTGAACCATTAGGATATGTATTGGGATATGTAATGGAAAACAAATTTTCATAATTTTACCTCCACTCTGCAAAAAAAGGACTTTTTATGCAGTCTTTTTTATGCAAGCCTGCTACCCATTCCAGAAATCCAGTAGTCTAACAATACGCTCCTACCTACACTCTTAATCTCACACCCCGAACCATTGACATGTATATTGCTTTCAAACACATTATTTTTTAGTCTTTCAAATGTTTCTTTTTTTTTATTAGTTTTCATAACAAATCTCTTTTTAGTCTTCCAAAAAATTCTTTTAGTCTTTCAAGTACGTGTTTATTAGTTCCCGAGTTGTTTTTTTTAAGTTTTCCAAACAACAGTCTATTCATCTTCCAAGCAGTTTTTCAAACAGTTCTTTTAACCAAACAGATCATTTTTACTTTTCCAAAACGCTCTTTTTAAATATTTTCAACAGTATTTTCGTAACACTAATTTCTTTCTGTCGTCTGAACAGTTTTTTTTTCAGTCTTCTATATAGTTCTTATATAGTCTTTCAAACGTATCTTTTTCGTTCTTCTTAATAGATTTCTTTAATCTTCCTGGCAGGATTTTTGTATCTTCCAACAGTTATTTCTTAGTCTCCTAAACAAATTGAAAAAGAATTTGCTTATTGTAACCTCTAATCTGCAAAAAGAGGGCCTTGAATGGGTCTATCCTAGGCTTATTTATGCAAGCCTGCTACCCAAACATCTGTCCAGTAATCCATCAACACGTAACTACCTACACTCTTAAAAACATATACTGATCTAATGAGATATGTATGGTAGTATGCCAGTACAAATGGGGAAGAAAATGGCAATAAGAGGGGCTACCTACCTACCTGTCTACACTCTTAAAAGCACATACTGATCCATTAAGATATGTATGGTTACATACATATACAAATGGAAAACAAATTTGCTTAATTTTACTTCCACTCTTCAAAAAAGGAATTTTTTATGCAGGCTTTTTTATGCAAGCCTGCTACCCATTCCAGAAATCCAGTAATCCAACAACACGCACCTACCTACATTCTGAAACGCAGATACAGATCCATTGAGATATATATGGCTTTCAAACAGATTTTTTTTTTAGTCCTTCAAATCTTTCTTTATTTTATTAGTTTTCTCAACAAATCTCATTTTAGTCTTCCAAAAAATTTTTTTAGTCCTTCAAGTACGTGTTTATTAGGTCTCGAGTTGTTTTCTTTTAAGTTTTCCCAACAGCAGTTTATTCATCATCCAAGCAGATTTTCAAACAGTTCTTTTAATCAACCAGATCTGTTTTAGCTTTCCAAAAAGATCTTTTTAAGTGTTTTCAACATTATCTTCGAAACACTTTGTTTTTGTCATGTGAACAGCTTTTTTTTCAGTCTTCTAAACAGTTCTTATCTAGTCTTCCAAACGGATCTTTTTCGTTCTTCTTAATAGATTTCTATAATCTTCCTGGCAAGTCTTTTGCATCTTCCAACAGGTTTTTCTTACTCTCCTAAACGGAAACAAAATTCGCTTATTGTAACCTACACTCTGCAAAAAGAGGGGCTTGAACGGGTCTATCTTAGGCTTATTTCTGCAAGCCTGCTACCCAAACATCTGTCCAGTATTCCATCAACACGCAACTACCTACACTCTTAAAAGCACAAACTGATCTATTGAGATATGTATGGTAGTATGCCTGTCCAAATGGAAAAAATAAATGAGAAAAAGAGGTGCTACCTACCTACCTACCTACACTCTTAAAAGCACATACTAATCCATTAAGATATGTATGGTTATATACATATACAAATGGAAAACATATTTCCTTAATTTCACCTCCACTCTGCAAAAAGAAAGGACCCTTTATGCAGGCCTTTTTATGCAAGCCTGCTACCCATTCCAGAAATTCAGTAATCCAACAACACGCACCTACTTACACTCTTAAACGCACATACCGATCCATTGAGATATATATGGCTTTCAAACAGATTTTTTTTTAGTCCTAAAATGTTTCTTTTTTTATTAGTTTTCTTAACAAATCTCTTTTTAGGCTTCCAAAAAATTCTTTTTAGTCTTTCAACTACGTGTTTATTTAGAGTTCCCGAGTTGTTTTTTTTAAGTTTTCCAAACAGCAGTTTATTCATCTTCCAAGCAGTTTTTCAAACAGTTCTTTTAACCAAACAGATCTGTTTTAGTTTTCCAAAAAGCTCTTTTTAAGTATTTTCAACAGTATTTTCGTAACACTAATTTGTTTTTGTCATCTGAACAGTTTTTTTTTTCAGTCTTCTAAATAGTTCTTATCTAGTCTTCCAAACGGATCTTTTTCGTTCTTCTTAATAGATTTCTTTAATCTTCCTGGCAGGTCTTTTGTATCTTCCAACAGTTATTTCTTAGTCTCCTAAACAATGGAAAAAAATTCGCTTATTGTAACCTACACTCTGCAAAAAGAGGGGCTTGAACGGGTCTCTCCTAGGCTTATTTATGCAAGCCTGCTACCCAAACATCTGTCCAGTATTCCATCAACACGCAACTACCTACACTCTTAAAAGCATATACTGATCTAATTAGATATGTATGGTAGTATGCCTGTAGAAATGGAAAAAAAAATGGCAAAAACAGGGGCTACCTACCAACCTACCTACACTCTTAAAAGCACATACTGATCAATCAAGATACGTATGGTTACATACATATACAAAAGGAAAACAAATTTGCTTAATTTTGCCTCCACTCTGCAAAAAAAAGGACTTTTTTATGCAGGCTTTTTTATGCAAGCCTGCTACCCATTCCACAAATCCAGTAATCCAACAACACGCACCTACCTACACTCTTGAACGCACATACCGATCCATGAGATATATATGGTTTTCAAACAGATTTTTTTAAGTCCTTCAAATGTTTCTTTTTTTATTAGTTTTCTTAACAAATCTCTTTTTAGTCTTCCAAAGGATTCTTTTTAGTCCTTCAAGTACGTGTTTATTTAGAGTTCTCGAGTTGTTTTTTTTTAAGTTTTCAAAACAGCAGTTTATTCATCTTCCAAGCAGTTTTTCAAACAGTTATTTTAACCAAACAGAACTGTTTTAGTTTTCCAAAAAGCTCTTTTTAAGTATTTTCAACAGTATTTTCGTAACACTAATTTGTTTTTGTCATCTGAACAGTTTTTTTCAGTCTTCTAAATAGTTCTTATCTAGTCTTCGAAACGGATCTTTTTTGTTCTTCTTAATAGATTTCTTTAATCATCCTGGCAGATCTTTTGTATCTTCCAAGAGTTATTTCTTAGTTTCCTTAAAGAAAATGGAAAAAAATTCTCTTAATGTAACCTACTCTCTACAAAAAGAGGGGCTTGAACGGGTCTCTCCTAGGCTTATTTATGCAAGCCTGCTACCCAATAATTTGTCCAGTATTCCATCAACACGCAACTACCTACACTCGTAAAAGCCTATACTGATCTAATGAGATATATACGGTAGTATGCCTGTACAAATGGAAAATAAAAATGGCATTAAGAGTGGCTACCTACCTACTTACCTACACTCTTAAAAGCACGTACTCATCCATTAAGATATGTATGGTTACATACATATAGAAATGGAAAACAAATTTGCTTAATTTTACCTCCACTCTGCAAGAAAAAAGGACTTTTTTATGCAGGCTTTTTTATGCAAGCCTGCAAACATTCCAGAAATCCAGTAATCAAACAACACGCACCTACCTACACTCTTAAACGCACATACCAATCCATTGAGATATATATGGCTTTTAAACTGATTTTTTCTTAGTCCTTCAAATGTTTCTTTTTTCTTATTAGTTTTCTGAACAAATCTCCTTTTAGACTTCCAAAAAATTCTTTTTAGTCTTTCAAGTACGTGTTTATTTACAGTTCCCGAGTTTTTTTTTTTTAAGTTTTCCAAACAGCAGTTTATTCACCTTCCAAGCAGTTTTTCAAACAGTTCTTTTAACCAAACAGATCTGTTTTAGTTTTCCAAAAAGCTCTTTTTAAGTATTTTCAACAGTATTTTCGTAACACTAATTTGTTTTTGTCATCTAAACAGTTTTTTTTTCCAGTCTTCTAAATAGTTCTTATCTAGTCTTCCAAACGGATCTTTTTCGTTCTTCTTAATAGATATCTTTAATTTTCCTGGCAGGTCTTTTGTATCTTCAAACAGTTATTTCTTAGTCTCCTAAACAAATGGAAAAAAAAATTCGCTTATTGTAACCTACACTCTCCAAAAAGAAGGGCTTGAACGGGTCTCTCCTAGACTTATTTATACAAGCCTGCTACCCAAACATCTGTCCAGTATTCCATCAACACGCAACTACCTACACGCTTAAAAGCATATACTGATCTAATGAGATATGTATGGTAGTATGCCTGTACAAATGGATAAAAAATGGCAAAAAGAGGGCTACCTACCTACCTACCTACTCTCTTAAAAGCACATACTGATCCAGTAAGATATGCATGGTTTCATACATATACAAATGGAAAACAAATTTGCTTAATTTTACCTCCACTCTGCAAAAAAAGGACTTTTTTTATGCAGGCTTTTTATGCAAGCCTGCTACCCATTCCAGAAATCCAGTAATCCAACAACACGCACCTACCTACAGTCTTAAACGCACATACCGATCCATTGAGATATATATGGCTTTCAAACAGATTTTTTTTTTAGTCCTTCAAATGTTTCTTTTTTTATTAGTTTTCTTAACAAATCTCTTTTTAGTCTTCCAAAAAACATCTTTTAGTCTTTCAAGTACGTGTTCATTAGTTCCCGAGTTGTTTTTTTTTAAGTTTTCCAAACAGCAGTTTATTCATCTTCCAAGCAGTTTTTTAAAGTCCTTTTAACCAAACAGATCTGTTTTAGTTTTCCCAAAAGCTCTTTTTAAGTATTTTCATCAGTATTTTCGTAACACTAATTTCTTTTTTGTCATCTAAACAGTTTTTTTTCAGTATTCTAAATATTTCTTTTCTAGTCTTCCAAACGGATCTTTTTCGTTCTTCTTAATAGATTTCTTTAATCTTCCTGTCAGGTCTTTTGTACCTTCCAACAGTTATTTCTTAGTCTCCTAAACAAATGGAAAAAAAAATTCGCTTATTGTATCCTACACTCTGCAAAAAGAAGGGTTTCAACGGGTCTCTCCTAGGCTTATTTATGCAAACCCACTATCCAAACATCTGTCCAGTATTCCATCAACAGGCATCTACCTACACTCTTAAAAGCATATACTGATCTAATAAGATATGTATGGTAGTATCCCTGTTCAAATGGAAAAAAAAAAATTGCAAAAATAGGGGCTACCTACCTTCCTACCTACACTCTTAAAAGCACATACTGATCCAATAAGATATGTATAGTTACATACATAAACAAATGGAAAACAAATTTGCTTAATTTTACCTCCACTCTGCAAGAAAAAAGGACTCTTTTATGCAGGGTTTTTTATTGAAGCATTCTAACCATTCCAGAAATCCAGTAACCCAACAACACGCACCTACCTACACTCTTAAACGCACATACCGATTCATTGAGATATATATGGCTTTCAAACAGATTTTTTTTTAGTCCTTCAAATGTTTCATTTTCTTATTAGTTTTCTTAACAAACCTCTTTTTAGTCTTCCAAAAAAGAACTTGTAGTCTTTCAAGTACGCGTTTATTTTGAGTTCCCGAGTTGTTTCTTTTAAGTTTTTCAAACAGTAGTTTATTCATCTTCCAAGCAGTTTTTCAAACACTTCTTTTAACCAAAGAGATCTGTTCTAGTTTTCCAAAAAGCTCTTTTTAAGTATTTTCAACAGTATTTTTGTAACACTAATTTGTTTTTGTCATCTGAACAGTTTTTTTTCTAGTGTTCTAAATAGTTCTTATCTAGTCTTCCAAACGGATGTTTTTCGTTCTTCTTAATAGATTTCTTTAATCTTCCTGGCAGGACTTTTGTATCTTCCAACAGTTATTTCTTAGTCTCCTAAACAAATGGAAAAAAAATTCGCACTATTGTAGCCTACACTCTGCAAAAAGAGGGGCTTTAACGGGTCTCTCCTAGGCTTATTTATGCAAGCCTGCTACCCAATCATCTGTCCAGTATTCCATCAACACGCAACTACCTACACTCTTAAAAGCATATACTGATCTAATGGGATATATATGGTAGTATGCCTGTACAAATGGAAAAAAAATGGCAAAAAGAGGGCTACCTACCTACCTACACTCTTAAAAGCACATCCTGATACATTAAGATATGTATGGTTACATACATACACAAATGGAAAACAAATTTGCTTAAATTTACCTCCACTCTGCAAAAAAAAGGACTTTTTTATGCATGCTTTTTTAAGCAAGCCTGCTACCCATTCCAGAAATCAAGTAATCTAACAACACGCACCTACCTACACTCTTAAACGCACATACCAATCCATTGAGATATATATGGCTTTGAAACAGATTTTTTTTTAGTCCTTCAAATGTTTCTTTTCTTTATTAGTTTTCTTAACAAAAAATCTTTTTAGCCTTCCAAAAAATTCTTTTTAATCTTTCAAGTACGTGTTTCTTTAGAGTTCCCGAGTTGTTTTTTAAAGTTTACCAAACAGCACTTTATTCATCTTCCAAGCAGTTTTTCAAACAGTTCTCTTAACCAAAAAGATCTCTTTTAGTTTTCCAAAAAGCTCTTTTTAAGTATTTTCAACAGTATTTTCGTAACACTAATTTGTTTTTGTCATCTGAACAGTTTTTTTTTCAGTCTTCTAAATAGTTCTTATCTAGTCTTCCAAACGGATCTTTTTCGTTCTTCTTAATACATTTCTTTAATCTTCCTGACAGGTCTTTTATATCTTCCAACAGTTATTTCTTAGTTTCCTAAACAAATGGAAAAAAAATCGCTTATTGTATCCTACACTCTGCAAAAAGAGGGGCTTGAACGGGTCTCTCCTAGGCTTATTTATGCAAGCCTGCTACCCAAACATATGTCCAGTATTCCGTCAACACGCAACTACCTGCACTCTTAAGGTAGTATGCCTGTACAAATGGAAAAAAAATAGCATAAAGGGGGGCTACCTACCTACATAACTACACTTTTAAAAGAACATACTGATCCATTAAGATATGTATGGTTACATTGATATACAAATGGAAAACAAATTTGCTTTATTTTACCTACACTCTGCAAAAAAAAAGACTTTTTTTATGCAGACTTTTTTTATACAAGCCTGCTACCCATTCCAGAAATCCAGTAATCCAACAACATGCATACCGAACCATTGAGATGTATATGGCTTTCACACACTTTTTTTTTAGTCCTTCAAATGTTTCTTTTTTTTATTAGTTTTCTTAACAAATCTCTTTTTAGTCTTCCAAAAAATTCTTTTAGTCTTTCAAGTACATGTTTATTAGTTCCCGAGTTGTTTTTTTCTATGTTTTCCAAACAGCAGTTTATTCACCTTCCAATCAGTTTTTCAAACTACTTTTAACTAAACATATCTGTTTTAGTTTCCAAAACGCTCTTTTTAAATATTTTCAACAGTATTTTCGTAACACTAATTTGTTTTTGTCATCTGAACAATTTTTTTTTTCAGTCTTCTAAATAGTTCTTATCTAGTCTTCCAAACGGATCTTTTTTGTTCTTCTTAATAGATTTCTTTAATTTCGTGGCAGGTCTTTTGTATCTTCCAATAGTTATTTCTTAGTCTCCTAAACAAATGGAAAAAGAATATGCTTATTGTAACCTACAATCTGCAAAAAGAGGGGCTTGAACGGGACTATCCTATGCTTACTCATGCAAGCCTGGTACCCAAACATCTGTCCAGTTTTCCATCAACACCCAACTACCTACACTCTTAAAAGCATATACTGATCTAATGAGATATGTATTGTAGTATGCCTGTACAAATTGAAAAAAAATGACAAAAAGAGGGGCTACCTACCTACCTACCTACACTCTTAAAAGCACATACTGATCCATTAAGATAAGTATGGTTACATGCATACACAAATGGAAAACAAATTTCCTTAATTTTACCTCCACTGCAAATAAAAAGGACTTTTAATGCATGCTTTTTTGTGCAAGCCTGCTTCCCATTCCAGAAATCTAGTAATCCAACAACACGCACCTACCTACACTCTTAAACGCACATACCGATCCATTGAGATATATATGGCTTTCAAACAGATTTTTTTTTGTCCTTCAAATGTTTCTTTTTTTTATTAGTTTTCCTTAATAAATCTCTTTTTAGTCTTACAAAAAATTCTTTTTAGTCTTTCAAGTACGTGTTTCATTAGAGTTCCCGAGTTGTTTTTTAAAGTTTTCTAAACAGCAGTTTATCCATTTTCCAAACACTTTTTCAAACAGTTCTTTTAACCAACCAGATCTCTTTTACTTTTCCAAAAAGCTCTTTTTAAGTATTTCAACAGTATTTTCGTAACACTAATTTGTTTTTGGTCATCTGAACAGTTTTTTTTCCAGTCTTCTAAATAGTTCTTATCTAGTCTTCCAAACGGATCTTTTTCGTTCTTCTTGATAGATTTCTTTAATCTTCCCGGCAGGTCTTTTGTATCTTCCAACAGTTATTCCTTACTCTCCTAAACAAATGGGAAAAAAATTCGCTTATTGTAACCTACACTCTGCAAAAAGAGGGGCTTCAACGGGTCTCCCCTAGGCTTATTTATGCAAGCCTGCTACCAAAACATCTGTCCAATTTTCCATCAACACGCAACTACCTACACTCTTAAAAGCACATACTAATCAAATGAAATGTGTATGGTAGTATGCCTGTACAAATGGAAAAAAAAATGGGAAAAAGAGGGGCTACCTACCTCCCTACCTACACTCTTAAAAGCACATACTGATCCATTAAGATATGTATGGTTACATACATATACAAATGGAAAACAAATTTGCTTAATTTTACCTCCACTGCAAATAAAAAGGACTTTTAATGCATGCTTTTTTGTGCAAGCCTGCTTCCCATTCCAGAAATCTAGTAATCCAACAACACGCACCTACCTACACTCTTAAACGCACATACCGATCCATTGAGATATATATGGCTTTCAAACAGATTTTTTTTTGTCCTTAAATTGTTTCTTTTTTTTATTAGTTTCCTTAATAAATCTCTTTTTAGTCTTACAAAAAATTCTTTTTAGTCTTTCAAGTACGTGTTTATTTAGCGTTCCCGAGTTTGTTTTTTTTAAATTTCCCAAACAGCAGTTTATTCATCTTCCAAGCAGTTTTTCAAACAGTTCTTTTAACCAAAGGGATCTGTTTTAGTTTTCCAAAAAGCTCTTTTTAAGTATTTTCAACAGTATTTTTGTAACACTAATTGGTTTTTGTCATCTGAACAGTTTTTTTTTCGTCTTCTAAATAGTTCTTATCTAGTCTTCCAAACGGATCTTTTTCGTTCTTCTTAATAGATTTCCTTAATCTTCCTGGCAGGTCTTTTGTATCTTCCAACACTTATTTCTTAGTCTCCTAAACAAATGGAAAAAAAATTCGCTTATTGTAACCTACACTCTGCAAAAAGAAGGGCTTGAACGGGTCTCTCCTAGGCTTATTTATACAAGCCTGCTACCCAAACATCTATCCAGTATTCCATCAACACCCAACTACCTACACTCTTAAAAGCATATACTGATCTAATGAGATATATATGGTAGTATGCCTGTACAAATGGAAAAAAAAATAGCAAAAAGAGGGGCTACCTATACTCTTAAAAGCACATACTGATCCATTAAGATATGTATAGGTTACATACATACACAAAGGGAAAACAAATTTGCTTAATTTTACCTCCAGTCTACAGAAAAAAGGACTTTTTTATGCATGCTTTTTTATTCAAGCCTGCTACCCATTCCCAGAAATCCAGTAATCCAACAACACGCACCTACCTGCACTCTTAAACGCAAATACCGATCCAGGGAGATATATATGGCTTTCAAACAGATTTTTTTTAGTCCTTCAAGTGTTTCTTTTTTTTTTAGTTTTCTTAACAAATCTCTTTTTAGTCTTCCAAAAAAATCTTTTTAGTCATTCAAGTACGTGTTTCTTTAGAGTTCCCGAGTTGTTTTTTTAAAGTTTTCCGAACAGCTGTTTATTCATCTTCTAAGCAGTTTCTCAAACAGTTCTTTTAACCAAACAGATCTCTTTTAGCTTTACAAAAAGCTCTTTTTAAGTATTTCAACATAATTTTCGTAACACTAATTTGTTTTGTCATCTGAACAGAGTTTTTTTTCAGTCTTCTAAATAGTTCTTATCTAGTCTTCCAAACGGATCTTTTTCGTTCTTTTTAATAGATTTCTTTAATCTTCCTGACAGGGCCTTTGTATATTCCAACAGTTCTTCTTTACTCTCCTAAACAAATGGAAAAAAAATTCGCTTATTCTAACCTACACTCTGCAAAAAGAGGGGCTTCAACGGGTCTCTCTTAGGCTTATTTATGCAAGCCTGCTACCCAAACATCTGTCCAGTTTTCCATCAACACGCAACTACCTACACTCTTAAGAGCATATACTGATCTAATGAGATATGTATGGTAGTATGCCTGTACAAATGGAACAAAAAATGGCAAAAAGAGGGGCTACCTACCTGCCGACCTACACTCTTAAAGCACATACTTATCCATTAAGATATGTATGGTTACCTACATATACAAATGGAAAACAAATTTGCTTAATTTTACCTCCACTCGGCAAAAAAAAAAAGACTTTTTATGCAGGCTTTTTTGTGCAAGCCTGCTACCCATTCCAGACATCTTGTAATCCAACAACACGCACCTAACTACACTCTTAAACTCACATACCGATCCATTGAGATATATATGGCTTTCAAACAGATTTTTTTTTAGTCCTTCAAATGTTTCTTTTTTTAATTAGTTTTCTTACCAAATCTCTTTTTAGTCTTCCAAAAATTTCTTTTTAGTCTTTCAAGTACGTGTTTATTTACAGTTCCCGAGTTTTTTTCTTTAAGTACCCCAAACAGCAGTTTATTCATCTTCCAAGCAGTTTTTCAAACAGTTCTTTTAACCAAAGTGATCTGTTTTAGTTTTCCAAAAAGCTCTTTTTAAGTATCTTCAACAGTATTTTTGTAACACTGGCTTTTGTCATCTGAAAAGTTTTTTTTTCCAGTCTTCCAAATAGTTCTTATCTAGTCTTCCAAACGGATCTTTTTCGTTCTTCTTAATAGATTTCTTTAATCTTCCTGGCAGGTCTTTTCTATCTTCCAACAGTTATTTCTTAGTCTCCTAAACAAATGGAAAAAAATTCGCTTATTGTAACCTACACTGCAAAAAGAAGGGCTTGAACGGGTCTCTCCTAGGCTTATCTATGCAACTACCTACACTCTTAAAAGCATATACTGATCTAATGATATATATATGGTAGTATGCCTGTACAAATGGAAAAAAAATGGCAAAAACGAGGGGCTACCTACACTCTTAAAAGCACATACTGATCCATTAAGATATGTATGGTTACATACATACACAAATGGAAAACAAATTTGCTTAATTTTACCTCCAGTCTGCAAAAAAAATGGACTTTTTTATAAATGCTTTTTTATGCAAGCCTGCTACCCATTC
Organism: Panulirus ornatus; assembly: GCF_036320965.1. Lineage (NCBI taxonomy): Eukaryota > Metazoa > Arthropoda > Malacostraca > Decapoda > Palinuridae > Panulirus > Panulirus ornatus. Next base: position 11,648,123 of record NC_092255.1, read on the forward strand.
CAGAAATCCATTAATCCAACAACACGCACCTATGTACACAAACGCACATACCGATCCATTGATATATATATGGCTTTCAAACAAATTTTTTTTAGTCTTTCAAATGTTTTTTTTTTTTTTAGTTTTCTTAACAAATCTCTTTTAGTCCTCCAAAAAATTCTTTTTAGTCTTTCAAGTACGTGTTTCTTTAAAGTTCCCGAGTTGTTTTTTTAAAGTTTTCCAAACAGCAGTTTATTCATCTTCCAAGCAGTTTTTCAAACAGTTCTTTTAACCAAACAGATATCTTTTAGTTTACAAAAAGCTCTTTTTAAGTATTTCAACAGTATTTTCGTAACACTAATTTGTTTTTGTCATCTGAACAGTGTTTTTTTTCAGTCTTCTAAATAGTTCTTATCTAGTCTTCTAAACGGATCTTTTTCGTTCTTCTTTATAGATTTCTTTAATCTTCCTGGCAGGTCTTTTGTATCTTCCAACAGTTATTCCTTAGTCACCTAAACAAATGGAAAAAAAATTCGCTTACTGTAACCTACACTCTGCAAAAAGAGGGACTTGAACGGGTCGCTCCTAGACTTATTTATGCAAGCCTGCTACCCAAACATCTGTTCAGTTTTCCATCAACACGCAACTACCTACACTCTTAAAAGCATATACTGATCAAATGAGATATGTATGGTAGTATGCCTGTACAAATGGAATAAAAATGGCAAAAAGAGGGGCTACCTACCTACCTACCTACACTCTTAAAAGCATACTGATCCAATAATATATGTATGGGTACATACATACAAAAATGGAAAACAAATTTGCTTAATTTTTCCTCGATTCTGCAAAAAAAAGGACTTTTTTATGCATGCTTTTTATGCAAGCCTGCTACCCATTCCAGAAATCCAGTAATCCAACATCACGCACCTACCTACACTCTTAAACGCACATACCGATCCATTGAGATATATATGGCTTTGAAACAGATTTTTTTTTTGTCCTTCAAATGTTTCTTTTTTTAATAGTTTTCTTAACAAATCTCTTTTTTGTCTTCCAAAAGTTCTTTTTAGTCTTTCAAGTACGGGATTATTTAGAGTTCCAGAGTTGTTTTTTAAAGTTTTCCAAACAGCAGTTTATTCATCTTACAAGCAGTTTTAAAAACAGTCCTTTTAACCAAACAAATTAGTTTTAGTTTTCCAAAAAGCTCTTTTTAAGTATTTTCAACAGTATTTTCATAACACTAATATGTTTTTGTCATGTGAACAGTTTTTTTCAGTCTTCTAAATAGTTCTTATCTAGTCTTCCAAACGGATCCTTTTCGTTCTTCTTAATATATTTCTTTCATCTTCCTGGCAGGTCTTTTATATCTTCCAACAGTTTTTTCTTAGTCTCCTAAACAAATAGAAAAAAATTCTCTTATTGTAACCTATACACAACAAAAAGAGGCGCTTGAACGGGTCTCTCCTAGGCTTATTTATGCAAGCCTTCTACCCAAACATCTGTCCAGTATTCCATCAACACGCAACTACATACACTCTTAAAAGCATATACTGATCTAATGAGATATGTATGGTAGTATGCCTGTACAAATGGAAAAAAAGGGCAAAAAGAGTGGCTACCTACCTACCTACCTACACTCTTAAAAGTACATACTGATCCACTGAGATATGTATGGTTACATACGTATACAAATGGAAAACAAATTTATTCAATTTTACTTCCACTCTGCAAAAAAAAGGACTTTTTTATGCAGGCTTTTTTATGCAAGCCTTCTACCATTCCAGAAATCCAGTAATCCAACAACACGCACCTATGTACACTCTTAAACGCACATACCGATCCATTGAGATATATATTGCTTTTAAACAGATTTTCTTTTAGTCCTTCAAATCTTTCTTTTTTTTTATTAGTTTTCTTAACAAATCTCTTTTTAGTCTTACAAAAAATTCTTTTTAGTCTTTCAAGTACATGTTTATTTAGAGTTCCGAGTTGTTTTTTTAAGTTTTCCAAACAGCAGTTTATTCATCATCCAAGCAGTTTTTCAAACAGTTCTTTTAACCAAAGAGATGTTTCAGTGTTCCAAAAAGCTCTTTTTAAGTATTTTCAATAGTATTTTCGCAACACTAATTTGTTTTTTTCTCATCTGAACAGTTTTTTTTCAATCTTCTAAATAGTTCTTATCTAGTCTTCCAAACGCATCTTTTTCGTTCTTCTTAATAGATTTCTTTAATCTTCCTGTCAGGTCTTTTGTATCTTCCAACAGTTATTTCTTAGTCTCCTAAACAAATGGAAAAAAAAATTCGCTCATTGTAGCCTACACTCTGCAAAAAGAAGGGCTTCAACGGGTCTCTCCTAGGATTATTCATGCAAGCCTGCTACCCAAACATCAGTCCAGTATTCCATCAACATGCAACTACCTATACTCTTAAAAGCATATACTGATCTAATGAGACATGTATGGTAGTATGCCTGTACAAATGGAAAAAAAAATGGCAAAAAGAGTGGCTACCTACCTACCTACCTAACTACCTACACTTTTAAAAGCCCATACTGATCCAATAAGATAAGTGTGGTTACATACATATACAAATTGGAAAAAAAAATTGCTTAAATTTACCTCCACACTGCAAAAAAAGGACTTTTTTATGCAGGCTTTTTTATGGAAACATGCTAACCATTCCAGAATTCCGCTAACCCAACAACACGACCCTACCTACAATCTTAAACGCACATACCGATCCATTAAGATATATATGGCTTTCAGATTTTTTTTTAGTCCTTCAAATGTTTCTTTTTTATTAGATTTCTTAACAAATCTCTTTATAGTGTTCCAAAAAATTCTTTTTAGTCTTTCAAGTACGTGTTTATTTAGAGTTCCCGAGTTGTTTTTTTTAAGTTTTCCAAAAAGCAGTTGATTCATCTTCAAGCAGCTTTTCAAACAGTTATTCTAATCAAACAGATCTGTTTTAGTTTTCCAAAAAGTTTTTTTTAAGTATTTTCAACATTATTTTTGTAACACTAATTTGTTTTTGTCATCTGAACAGTTTTTTTTCCAGTCTTCTAAATAGTTCTTATCTAGTCTTCCAAACGGATCTTTTTCGTTTTTCGTTTTTCGTTCCTGGGAGGTCTTTTGTATCTTCCAACTTATTTCTTAGTCTCCTAAACAAATGGAAAAAAAATTCGCTTATTGTAACCTACAATCTGCAAAAAGAGGGGCTTGAACGGGTCTCTCCGAGGCTTATTTATGCAAGCCCACTACCCAAACATATGTCCAGTATTCCATCAACACGCACCTACATACTCTCTTAAAAGCATATACTGATCTAATGAGATATGTATGGTAGTATGCCTGTAGAGATCGAAAAAAAATGGCAAAAAGTGGGGCTACCTACCTACCTACCTACACTCTTAAAAGCACATACTGATCCATTAAGATATGTATGGTTACATACATATACAAATGAAAAAAAATTTTCTTAATTTTACCTCCACTCTGCAAAAAAAAAAAAAGGACTCTTTTATGCAGGCTTTTTTATGCAAGCCTGCTACCCATTCCAGAAATCCAGTAATCCAACAAAACGCACCTATATACACTCTTAAACGCACATACCGATCAATTGAGATATATATGGCATTCAAGCAGTTTTTTTTTTAGTCCCTCAAATGTTCCTTTTTTTAGTAGTTTTCTTAACAAATCTCTTTTTATTCTTCCAAAAACTTCTTTTAGTCTTTCAAGTACGTGTTTATTAGTTCCCGAGTTGTTTTTTTTAAGTTTTCCAAACAGCAGTTTATTCATCTTCCACGCAGTTTTTCATACAAGTCTTTTAAGTAAACATCTGTTTAATTTTCGAAAAAGCTCTTTTTAAGGTATTTTCAACAGTATTTTCGTAACACTAATTTGTTTTTCTCATCTGAACAGTTTTTTTTTCAGTCTTCTAAATAGTTCTTATCTAGTCTTCCAAACGAATCTTTTTCGTTTTTCTTAATAGATTTCTTTAATCTTCCTGGCAGGTCTTTTGTATCTTCCAACAGTTATTTCTTAGTCTCCTAAACAAACAGTTCTTTTAACCAAACAGGTCTGTTTTAGTTTTCCAAAAAGCTCTTTTTAAGTATTTTCAGCAGTATTTTCGTAACACTTTGTTTTTGTCATCTGAAGTTTTTTTTTTTTCAGTCTTCTAAATAGTTCTTATCTAGTCTTCCAAACGCATCATTTTCGTTCTTCTTAATAGATTTCTTTAATCTTCCTGGCAGGTCTTTTGTATCTTCCAACAGTAATTTCTTAGTCTCCTAAACAAATGGAAAAAAAATTCGCTTATTGTAACCTACAATCTGCAAAAAGAGGGGCTTGAACGGGTCTCTCCGAGGCTTATTTATGCAAGCCCACTACCCAAACATATGTCCAGTATTCCATCAACACGCACCTACATACACTCTTAAAAGCATATACTGATCTAATGAGATATGTATGGTAGTATGCCTGTAGAAATCGAAAAAAAATGGCAAAAAGTGGGGCTACCTACCTACCTACCTACACTCTTAAAAGCACATACTGATCCATTGAGATATGTATGGTTACATACATATACAAATGGAAACAAATTTGCTCAATATTACTTCCACTCTGCAAAAAAAAACCGACTTTTTTATGCAGGCTTTTTTATGCAAGCCTGCTAACATTCCAGAAATCCAATAATCCAACAACACGCACCTACCTACACTCTAAAACGCACATACCGATACATTGAGATATATATGGCTTTCAAACAGATGATTTTCTAGTCCTTCAAATGTTTCTTATTCTTTATTAGTTCTCTTAACAAATCTCTTTTTTAGTCTTCCAAAAAATTCTTTTTAGTTTTTCAAGTACGTGTTTATCTAGAGTTCCCGAGTTGTTTTTTTAAAGTTTTCCAAACAGCAGTTTATTCATCTTCCAAGCAGTTTTTCAAACAGTTCTTTTAACCAAAGAGATCTGTTTTAGTCTTCCAAAACGCCTTTTTTAAATATTTTCAACAGAATTTTCGTAACACTAATTTCTTTTTGTCATCTGAACAGTTTTTATTTTTTCACTCTTCTATATAGTTCTTATCTAGTCTTCCAAACGGATCTTTTTCGTTATTCTTAATATATTTCTTTAATCTTCCTGACAAGTCTTTTGTATCTTCCAACAGTTATTTCTTAGTCTCCTAAACAAATCGAAAAAAAATTCGCTTATTGTAACCTAAACTCTTCAAAAAGAGGGGCCTGTACGGGTCTCTCCTAGGCTTATTTATGCAAGCCCACTACTCAAACATCTGTCCAGTATTCCATCAACACGCAACTACCTACACTCTTAAAAGCATATTCTGATCATATGAGATATGTATGGTAGTATGCCTGTACACATGGAAAAGACAAAATGGCAAAAAGAGGGGCTATCTACCGACCTACCTACACTCTTAAAAGCACATCTGATCCATTAAGATATATATGGTTACATACATATACAAATGAAAAAAAATTTGCTTAATTTTACCTACACACTGCAAAAAAAGGACTCTTTTATGCAGGCTTTTTTATGCAAGCCTGCTACCATTCCAGAAATCCAGAAATCCAACAACACCCACCTACCTACACTCTTAAACGCACATACCGATCCATTGAGATATATATGGCTTTCAAACTTATTATTTTTTAGTCCTTCAAATTTTTCTTATTTTTTATTAGTTTTCTTAACAAATCTCTTTTTTAGTCTTCCAGAAAATTCTTTTTAGTCTTTCAAGTACGTGTTTATTTAGAGTTCCCGAGTTGTTTTTTTTTAATTTTCCAAACAGCAGTTTATTCATCTTCCAAGCAGTTTTTCAAACAGTTCTTTTAACCAAACAGATCTGTTTTAGTTTTCCAAAACGCCCTTTTCAAATATTTTCAACATAATTTTCGTAACAATAATTTCTTTTTGTCATCTGAACAGTTTTTATTTTTTCACTCTTCTACATAGTTCTTATCTAGTCTTCCAAACGGATCTTTTTCGTTCTTCTTAATATATTTCTTTAATCTTCCTGGCAGGTCTTTTGTATCTTCCAATAGCTATTTCTTAGTCTCCTAAACAAATGGAAAAAAAATTCGCTTATTCCAACCTAAACCTAAACTCTTCAAAAAGAGGGACTTGAACGGGTCTCTCCTAGGCTTATTTATGCAAGCCCACTACTGAAACATCTGTCCAGTATTCCATCAACACGCAACTACCTACACTCTTAAAAGCATATACTGATCATATGAGATATGTATGGTAGTATGTCTGTACAAATGAAAAAGAAAAAATGGCAAAAAGAGGGGCTACCTACCTACCTACCTACACTCTTAAAAGCAAAACTGATCCATTAAGATATGTATGGTTACATACATATACAAATGAAAAAAAATTTTCTTAATTTTACCTCCACTCTGCAAAAAAAAAAAAAGGACTCTTTTATGCAGGCTTTTTTATGCAAGCCTGCTACCCATTCCAGAAATCCAGTAATCCAACAAAACGCACCTATATACACTCTTAAACGCACATACCGATCAATTGAGATATATATGGCATTCAAGCAGTTTTTTTTTTAGTCCCTCAAATGTTCCTTTTTTTAGTAGTTTTCTTAACAAATCTCTTTTTATTCTTCCAAAAACTTCTTTTAGTCTTTCAAGTACGTGTTTATTAGTTCCCGAGTTGTTTTTTTTAAGTTTTCCAAACAGCAGTTTATTCATCTTCCACGCAGTTTTTCATACAAGTCTTTTAAGTAAACATCTGTTTAATTTTCGAAAAAGCTCTTTTTAAGGTATTTTCAACAGTATTTTCGTAACACTAATTTGTTTTTCTTATCTGAACAGTTTTTTTTTCAGTCTTCTAAATAGTTCTTATCTAGTCTTCCAAACGAATCTTTTTCGTTTTTCTTAATAGATTTCTTTAATCTTCCTGGCAGGTCTTTTGTATCTTCCAACAGTTATTTCTTAGTCTCCTAAACAAACAGTTCTTTTAACCAAACAGGTCTGTTTTAGTTTTCCAAAAAGCTCTTTTTAAGTATTTTCAGCAGTATTTTCGTAACACTTTGTTTTTGTCATCTGAAGTTTTTTTTTTTCAGTCTTCTAAATAGTTCTTATCTAGTCTTCCAAACGCATCATTTTCGTTCTTCTTAATAGATTTCCTTAATCTTCCTGGCAGGTCTTTTGTATCTTCCAACAGTTATTTCTTAGTCTCCTAAACAAATGGAAAAAAAATTCGCTTATTGTAACCTACACTCTGGAAAAAGAGGTTCTTGAACGGGTCTCTCCTAGGCTTATTTATGCAAGCCCACACTCATACTCAAACATCTGTCCAGTATTCCATCAACACGCAACTACCTACATTCTTAAAAGCATATACTGATCTAATGAGATATGTATGCTAGTATGCCTGTACAAATGGAAAAGAAAAAATGGCAAAAAGAGGGGCTACCTACCTACCTACCTACACTCTTAAAAGCACATACTGATCCATTAAGATATGTATGGTTGCATACATATACAAATGAAAAAATTGCTTAATTTAACCTCCACTCTGCAAAAAAAAGAACTTTTTTATGCAGGCATTTTTAAGCAAGCCTGCTACCCATTCCAGAAATCCAGTAATCCAACAACACGCACCTACATACACTCTTAAACGCACATACCGATCAATTGAGATATATATGGCTTTCAAGCAGATTTTTTTTTAGTCCTTCAAATGTTTCTTTTTTTATTAGTTTTCTTAACAAATCTCTTTTTATTTTTCCAAAAACTTTCAAGTACGTGTTTATTAGTTCCTGAGTTTTTTTTTTTAAGTTTTCCAAACAGCAGTTTATTCATCATCCACGCAGTTTTTCAAACAGTTCTTTTAACCAAACAGATCTGTTTGATTTTCCAAAAAGATGTTTTTAAGGTATTTTCAACAGTATTTTCGTAACACTAATTTGTTTTTTTCTGTCTTCTAAATACTTCTTATCTAGTCTTCCAAACGGACCTTTTTCGTTATTCTTAATAGATTTCTTTAATCTCCCTGGCAAGTCTTTTGTATCTTCCAACAGTTATATCTTAGTCTCCTAAACAAATTGAAAAAAAATCGCTTATTGTAACCTACAATCTGCAAAAAGAGGGGCTTCAACGGGTCTCTCCTAGGCTTATTTATGCAAGCCTGCTACCCAAACATCTGTCCATTATTCCATCAACACGCAACTACCTACACTCTTAAAAGCATATACTGATCTAATGAGATATGTATGGTAGTATGCCTGTACAAATGGAAAAAAAAATGGCAAAGAGAGGGGCTACCTACCTACCTACCTACACTCTTAAAAACACATACTGATCCATAAAGATATGTATGGTTACATATATATACAAAAGGAAAAAAAATTTGCTTAATATTACCTCCATTCTGCAAAACAAGAGGACTTTTTTATTCAGGCTATCTTATCCCAGCCTGGTACCCATTCCAGAAATCCTACCTACACTCTTAAACGCACATACCGATCCATTGAGATATATATGGCTTTCAAACAGAATGTTTTTTAGTCCTTAATATGTTTCTATTTTTATTAATTTTCTTAACAAATGTCTTTTTAGTCTTCCAAAAAATTCTTCTTTAGTCTTTCAAGTACGTGTTTATTTAGAGTTCACGAGTATTTTTTTTTAAGGTTTCGAAACAGCAGTTTATTCATCTTCCAAGCAGTTTTTCAAACTTCTTTTAACCAAACAGATCTTTTCTAGTTTTCCAAAAAAGCACTTTTTAAGTATTTTCAACAGTATTTTCGTAAAACTACAATGATTTCGTTATTTGAAGTTTTTTTTTTTCAGTCTTCTAAATAGTTCTTATCTAGTCTTTCGAACGGATCTTCCGCAAAGCTTTTACTACTTCTCTCTTTACCAAATCATTCTCCCTAACCCTCTCACTTTCCACACCACCTCGACCAAAACACCCTATATCTGCCACTTTATCATCAAACACATTCAACAAACCTTCAAAATACTCACTCCATCTCCTTCTCACATCACCACTACTTGTTATCACCTCCCCATTTGCGCCCTTTACTGAAGTTCCCATTTGCTCCCTTGTCTTACGCACTTTATTTACCTTCTTCCGGAACATCTTTTTATTCTCCCTAAAATTTAATGATACTCACTCACCCCAACTCTCATTTTCCCTCTTTTGCATCTTTTGCACCTTTCTCTTGACCTCCTGTCTCTTTCTTTAATACATCTCCCACTCAATTGTATTTTTTTCCCGGAAAATTGTCCAAATGCCTTTCTCTTCTCTTTCACTAATAATCTTACTTCTTCATCCCACCACTCACTTCCCTTTCTAATCAACGCACCTCCCACTCTCCTCATGCCACAAGCATCTTTTGCGCAATCCATCAGTGATTCCCTAAATAAATCCCAATCCTCCCCCACTCCCTTTACTTCCATTGTACTCACCTTTTTCCATTTTGTACTCAGTCTCTCCTGGTACTTCCTCACACAAGTCTCGTTCCCAAGCTCACTTACTCTCTGTCTCTCTCTCTCTCTCTCTCTCTCTATATATATATATATATATATATATATATATATATATATATATATATATATATATATATATATATATATATATATATATATATATATAATTTTTTTTTTTTTTTACTTTGTCGCTGTCTCCCGCGTTTGCGAGGTAGCGCAAGGAAACAGACGAAAGAAATGGCCCAACCCACCCCCATACACATGTATATACATACGACCACACACGCAAATATACATACCTACACAGCTTTCCATGGTTTACCCCAGACGCTTCACATGCCCTGATTCAATTTCCACACATCTCTCTTACCCTTACGTTACTTACTCGATCAAACCACCTCACACCACACATTGTCCTCAAACATCTCATTTCCAGAACATCCATCCTCCTGCGCACCACTCTATCCATAGCCCACGCCTCGTAACCATACAACATTGTTGGAACCACTATTCCTTCAAACATACCCATTTTTGCTTTCCGAGATAATGTTCTCGACTTCCACACATTCTTCAAGGCTCCCAGGATTTTCGCCCCCTCCCCCACCCTATGATCCACTTCCGCTTCCATGGTTCCATCCGCTGCCAGATCCACTCCCAGATATCTAAAACACTTTACTTCCTCCAGTTTTTCTCCATTCAAACTTACCTCCCAATTAACTTGACCCTCAACCCTACTGTACCTAATAACCTTACTCTTATTCACATTCACTCTTAACTTTCTTCTTTCATACACTTTACCAAACTCAGTCACCAGCTTCTGCAGTTTCTCACATGAATCAGCCACCAGCGCTGTATCATCAGCGAACAACAACTGACTCACTTCCCAAGCTCTCTCATCCACAACAGACTTCATACTTGCCCCTCTTTTTAAAACTCTTGCATTCACCTCCCTAACAACCCCATCCATAAACAAATTAAACAACCATGGAGACATCATACACCCCTGCCGCAATCCTACATTCACTGAGAACCAATCACTTTCCTCTCTTCCTACACGTAAACATGCCTTACATCTTCGATAAAAACTTTTCACTGCTTCTAACAACGTGCCTCCCACACCATATATTCTTAATACCTTCCACAGTGCATCTCTATCAACTCTATCATATGCCTTCTCCAGATCCATAAATGCTACATACAAATCCATTTGCTTTTCTAAGTATTTCTCACATACATTCTTCAAAGCAAACACCTGATCCACACATCCTCTACCACTTCTAAAACCACACTGCTCTTCCCCAATCTGATGCTCTGTACATGCCTTCACCCTCTCAATCAATACCCTCCCATATAATTTACCAGGAATACTTAACAAACTTATACCTCTGTAATTTGAGCACTCACTCTTATCCCCTTTGCCTTTGTACAATGGCACTATGCACGCATTCCGCCAATCCTCAGGCACCTCACCATGAGTTATACATACATTAAATAACCTTACCAACCAGTCAACAATACAGTCACCCCCTTTTTTAATAAATTCCACTGCAATACCATCCAAACCTGCTGCCTTGCCGGCTTTCATCTTCCGCAAAGCTTTTACTACCTCCTCACTGTTTACCAAATCATTTTCCCTAACCCTCTCACTTTGCACACCACCTCGACCAAAACACCCTATATCTGCCACTCTATCATCAAACACATTCAACAAACCTTCAAAATACTCACTCCATCTCCTTCTCACATCACCACTACTTGTTATCACCTCCCCATTTGCGCCCTTCACTGAAATTCCCATTTGCTCCCTTGTCTTACGCACTTTATTTACCTCCTTCCAGAACATCTTTTTATTCTCCCTAAAATTTAATGATACTCTCTCACCCCAACTCTCATTTGCCCTCTTTTTCACCTCTTGCACCTTCTCTTGACCTCCTGTCTCTTTCTTTTATACATCTCCCACTCAATTGCATTTTTTCCCTGCAAAAATCGTCCAAATGCCTCTCTCTTCTCTTTCACTAATAATCTTACTTCTTCATCCCACCACTCACTACCCTTTCTAATCAACCCACCTCCCACTCTTCTCATGCCACAAGCATCTTTTGCGCAATCCATCACAGATTCCCTAAATAAATCCCATTCCTCCCCCACTCCCCTTACTTCCATTGTTCTCACCTTTTTCCATTCTGTACTCAGTCTCTCCTGGTACTTCCTCACACAAGTCTCCTTCCCAAGCTCACTTACTCTCACCACCCTCTTCACCCCAACATTCACTCTTCTTTTCTGAAAACCCATACAAATCTTCACCTTAGCCTCCACAAGATAACGATCAGACATCCCTCCAGTTGCACCTCTCAGCACATTAACATCCAAAAGTCTCTCTTTCGCGCGCCTGTCAATTAACACGTAATCCAATAACGCTCTCTGGCCATCTCTCCTACTTACATACGTATACTTATGTATATCTCGCTTTTTAAACCAGGTATTCCCAATCACCAGTCCTTTTTCAGCACATAAATCTACAAGCTCTTCACCATTTCCATTTACAACACTGAACACCCCATGTATACCAATTATTCCCTCAACTTCCACATTACTCACCTTTGCATTCAAATCACCCATCACTATAACCCGGTCTCGTGCATCAAAACCACTAACACACTCATTCAGCTGCTCCCAAAACACTTGCCTCTCTTGATCTTTCTTCTCATGCCCAGGTGCATATGCACCAATAATCACCCATATCTCTCCATCAACTTTCAGTTTTACCCACATTAATCGAGAATTTACTTTCTTACATTCTATCACATACTCCCACAACTCCTGTTTCAGGAGTACTGCTACTCCTTCCCTTGCTCTTGTCCTCTCACTAACCCCTGACTTTACTCCCAAGACATTCCCAAACCACTCTTCCCCTTTACCCTTGAGCTTCGTTTCACTCAGAGCCAAAACATCCAGGTTCCTTTCCTCAAACATACTACCTATCTCTCCTTTTTTCACATCTTGGTTACATCCACACACATTTAGACACCCCAGTCTGAGCCTTCGAGGAGGATGAGCACTCCCCGCATGACTCCTTCTTCTGTTTCCCATCTTAGAAAGTTAAACAAAATACAAGGAGGGGAGGATTTTTGGTCCCCCGCTCCCGTCCCCTCTAGTCGCCTTCTACGACACGCGGGGAATGCGTGTATATATATATATATATATATATATATATATATATATATATATATATATATATATATATATATATATATATATATATATATATATATATATATATATATATGTATATATATAGAATAAGTGAGTAAGTACCAGGAGAGACTGAGTGCAGAATGGAAAAAGGTGAGAACAATGGAATATATATATATATATATATATATATATATATATATATATATATATATATATATATATATATATATATATATATATATATATATATATATATATTATCCCTGGGGATAGGGGAGAAAGAATACTTCCCACGTATTCCCTGCGTGTCGTAGAAGGCGACTAAAAGGGGAGGGAGCGGGTGGCTGGAAATCCTCCCCTCTCGTTTTTTTTTTTTTTTTTTTTTTTAATTTTCCAAAAGAAGGAACAGAGAAGGGGGCCAGGTGAGGATATTCCCTCTAAGGCCCAGTCCTCTGTTCTTAACGCTACCTCGCTAATGCGGGAAATGGCGAATAGTATGAAAGAAAGAAAGATATATGTATATATATATATATATATATATATATATATATATATATATATATATATATATATATATATATATATATAAAGCTTTGCGGAAGATGAAAGCCGGCAAGGCAGCAGGTTTGGATGGTATTGCAGTGGAATTTATTAAAAAACGGGTGACTGTTGTTGACTGGTTGGTGAGGTTATTTAGTGTATGTATGATTCATGGTGAGGTGCCTGAGGATTGGCGGGATGCTTACATAGTGCCGTTGTACAAAGGCAAAGGGGATAAGAGTGAGTGCTCAAATTACAGAAGTATAAGTTTGTTGAGTATTCCTGGTGAATTATATGGGGGGGTTTTGTTTATGAGGGTGAAGGCATGTACAGAGCATCAGATTGTGGAAGAGCAATGGGGTTTCAGAAGTGGTAGAGGATGTGTGGATCAGGTGTTTGCTTTGAAGAATGTGTGTGAGAGGTGCTTGGAAAAGCAAATGGATTTGTATGTAGCATTTATGGATCTGGAGAAGGCATATGATAGAGTTGATGGAGATGCTCTGTGGAAGGTTTTGGGAATGTATGGTGTGGGAGGCAAGTTGTTGGAAGCAGTAAAAGTTTTTATCGAGGATGTAAGGCATGTGTACGTGTAGGAAGAGAGGACAGTGATTGGTTCCCAGTGAATGTAGGTTTGCGGCAGGGGTGTGTGATGTCTCCATGGTTGTTTGGTTTGTTTATGGATGGGGTTGTTAGGGAGGTGAATGCAAGAGTTTTGGAAAGAGGCTCAAGTGTGCAGTCTGTTGTGGATGAGAGAGCTTGGGAAGTGAGTCAGTTGTTGTTCGCTGATGATACAGGGCTGGTGGCTGATTCATGTAGGAAACTGCGGAAGCTGGTGACGGAGTTTGGTAAAGTGTGTGAAAGAAGAAAGTTGGGAGTGAGTGTGAGTGGGAGCAAGGTTGTTAGGTACAGTAAGGTTGAGGGTAAAGTCAATTGGGAGGTGGGTTTGGATGGAGAAAGGCTGGAGGAAGTGGAATGTTTTAGATATCTGGGGAGTGGATCTGGCAGCGGATGGAGCCATGGAAGCGGAAGTGAATCATAGGGTGGGGGAGGGGGAGAAAATTCTGGGGGACTTGAAGAATGTTTGGAAGTCGAGAACATTGTCTCGGAGGGCAGAGGTGGGTATGTTTGAGGGAATGGTGGTTCTAACAATGTTTTATGGTTGCGAGGCGTGGGCTATGGATAGAGTTGTGCGCAGGAGGGTGGATGTGCTGGAAATGAGGTGTTTGAGGACAATATGTGGTGTGGGGTGGTTTAAGTAAGTAATGAAAGGGTAAGAGAGGTGTGTAGAAATAAAAAGAGTGTGGTTGAGAGAGCAGAGGAGGGTGTTTTGAAGTGGTTTGGTCACATGGAGAGAATGAGTGAGGAAAGATTGACCAAGAGGATATATGTGTCGGAGGTGGAGGGAACGAGGACAAGTGGGAGACCAAATTGGAGGTGGAAAGATGGAGTGAAGAAGATTTTGAGTGATCGGGGCTTGAAAGGCGTGCAAGATATAGAGTGAATTGGAACGGTGTGGTATACCGGGGTCGACGTGCTATCAATGGATTGAACCAGGGCATGTGAAGCGTCTGGGGTAAACCATGGAAGGTTATGTGGGGCCTGGATGTGGAAAGGGAGCTGTGGTTTCGGTGCATTATTACATGACAGCTTGAGACTGAACGTGAACGAATGGGGCCTTTGTTGTCATTTCCTAGCGCTGCTTCGCACACATGAGGGGGGAGGGGGTTGTTATTCCTTGTGTGGCGGGGTGGCGATGGGAACAAATAAAGGCAGACAGTATGAATTATGTACATGTGTATATATGTATATGTCTGTGTGTGTATATATATGTGTACATTGAGATGTATAGGTATGTATATTTGCGTGTGTGTACGTGTATGTATATACATGTGTATGTGGGCGGGTTGGGCCATTCTTTCGTCTGTTTCCTTTCGCTACATCGCTAACGCGGGAGACAGCGACAAAGCAAAATAAATACAAAATGAAAAAAAAAAAAAATATATATATATATATATATATATATATATATATATATATATATATATATATATATATATATATATATATATATATATATATATATATATATATTTATCATATTTTGTCTGTCTCCCGCGTTAGCGAGGTGGTGCAAGGAAACAAACGAAAGAATGGTCCAACCCACCCACATACACACGTATGTACATACACGCCCACACACGCACATATACATTCCCATACATTTCAACATATACACACATATACATACACAGACATATACATATATACACATGTACATATTCATACATAAAGCCTTCATCCATTCCCGCCGCCGCCCCGCCACACATGAAATGACATCCCCTACCCCCGCGTGCGCGCGAGGTAGCGCTGGGAAAGGACAACAAAGGCCATATTCGTTCACACTGGGACTCTAGCTCTTATGTGTAATGCACCGAAACAACAGCTCCCTTTCCACATCCAGGCCGCACGAAACTTTCTTTGGTTTACACCAGATGCTCACATACCCTGGTTCAATCCATTGACAGCATGTCCACCCCAGTGTACCACATCATTCAAATTCACTCTATTCCTTGCACGCCTTTCACTCTCCTGTATCTTCAGGCCCCGATTGCTCAAGAACTTATTCAATCCATCCTTCCACCTCCAATTTGGTTTCCCACTTCTCGTTCGCTCCACCTCTGACACATATATCTTCTTTCTCAATCTTTCCTCACTCATTCTCTCCATGTGACCAAACCATTTCAAAACACCCTCTTCTGCTCTCTCAACCACACTCTTTTTATTACCACACATCTCTCTTACCCTTTCATTACTTACTCGATCAAACCACCTCACACCACATATTGTCCTCAAACTTCTCATTCCCAACATATCCACCCTCCTCCGCACAACCCTATCTATAACCCGTGCCTTACAACCATATGACATTGTTGGAGCCACTACTCCTTCAAACATACCCATTTTTGCTCACCGAGATAACGTTCTTGCCTTCCACACATTCTTCAACGCTTCCAGAACCTTCGCCCCCTCCCCCACACTGTGATTCACTTCCGCTTCCATGGGTCCATCCACTGCCAAATTCACTCCCAGATATCTTAAACACTTCACTTCCTCCAGTTTTTCTCCATTCAAACTCACCTACCAGTTTACTTGTCCCTCGACGTTCCGAACCTAAAAACCTTGCTCTTATTCACATTTACTCTCAGATTTCTTCTTTCACACACTATACCAAACTCAGTTACCAGATTCTGCAGTTCCTCCCCCGAATCACCCACCAGCGCTGTATCATCAGCGAACAACAACTGACTCACTTCCCAAGCTCTCTCATCTACAACAGACTGTATACTTGCCCCTCTCTCCAAAACTCTTGCATTCACCTCCCTTACAACCCCATCCATAAACAAATTAAACAACCATAGAGAAATCACGCATCCTTGCCGCAAACCGACATTCTCTGGGAACCAATCACTTTCCTCTCTTCCAACTCGTACACATGCCTTACATCCTCGATAAAACCTTTTCACTGCTTCGAGCAACTTACCTCCCACCCCTTATACTCTTGATACCTTCCACAGAGCATCTCTATCAACTCTAATATGCTACATAAAAATCCATCTGTTTTACTAAGTATCTCTCACGAATACATTCTTCAAAGCAAACACCTGATCCACACATCGTCTACCACTTCTGAAACCACACTGCTCTTCCCCTACTCTGATGCTCTGTGCATGCCTTCACCCTCTTAATCAATACCCTCCCATACAATTTCCCAGGAATACTCAACAAACTTATACCTCTAAAATTTGAGCACTCACCTTTATACGATGGCACTATGCACGCATACCGCCAATCCTCAGGCACTTCACCATGAACCATACATCCATTGAATATCCTCACCAACCAGTCAACAACACAGTCACCACTTTTTTAATAAATTTCACAGCAAGACCATCCAAACCCGCCGCCTTGCCGGCTTTCGTCTTCCGCAAAGCTTTCGCTACCTCTTCTCTGTTTACCAAATTATTCCCCTTGACCCTCTGACTTCGCACACCACCTCCACCAAAACACCCTATATCTGCCACTCTATCATCAAACTCATTCAACAAACCTTCAAAATACTCACTCCATCTCCCTCTCACTTCACCACTACTTGTTATTACCTCCCCATTTGCCCCCTTCACCGATGATCCCATTTGTTCACTCGTCTAACGCACTTTTTTACCTCCTTTTAAAATATATTTTTATTCTCCCTGAAATTTAATGATACTCTCTCGCCCCAACTCTCATTTGCCCTCTTTTTCACCTCTTGCACCTTTCACTTGAGGCAACTCTTCCTTTTATACATCTTCCAGTCGTTTCCACTATTTCCCTGCAAAAATAATCCAAATGCCTCTCTCTTCTCTTTCACTAAAAATCTTACTTCTTCATCCCACCACTCACTACCCTTTCTAATATGCCCACCTCCCATCTTTCTCATACCACAAGCATCTTTTGCGCAAGCCATCACCGCTTCCCTAAATACATCCCATTGCTCCCCCACTCCCCTGTAGTCATTTGCTCTCACCTTTTCCCATTTTGTGCTCAATCTCTCCTGGTACTTCCTCACACAAGTTTCCTTTCCAAGCCCTCTTACTATCACCACTCTTTTCGCCCCAACATTCTCTCTTCTTTTCTGAAAGCATCTACATATCTTCACCTTCGCCTCCATAAGATAATGATCAGACATCCCTCTAGTTGCCCATCTCAGCACATTAACATCCAAAATTCTCGAATTCACACGCCTATCAATTGATGCGTAATGCAATAGCGATCTCTGGCCATCTCTCCTAATTACATACGTATTCTTATGTAATCTCTTTCTAAACCAGGTATTCCCAATCACTAGTTCTTTTTCAGCATACATATATATATATATATATATATATATATATATATATATATATATATATATATATATATATATATATATATATATATATATATATATATATTGGAGGTGGAAAGATAGAGTGAAAAAGTGAAAACGACTTTGTGTGATCGGGGCCTGTACATGCGGGAGGGCAAGGAATAGAGTGAATTGGATCAATGTGGTATACCGGGGTTGACGTGCTGTCAGTGGATTGAACCAGGGCATGTGAAGCGTCTGGGGTAAACCATGGAAAGCTGTGTAGGTATGTATATTTTGCGTGTGTGTACGTACGTATATACATGTGTATGGGGGTGGGTTGGGCCATTTCTTTCGTCTGTTTCCTTGCGCTACCTCGCAAACGCGGGAGACAGCGACAAAGCAAAAAAAAAATGAAAAAAAAAAAAAAAAAATATATATATATATATATATATATATATATATATATATATATATATATATATATATATATATATATATATATATATATATATATATATATCATTTATTTATTTTCCTTTGTCGCTGTCTCCCGCGTTAGCGAGGTAGCGTAGGTAAACAGAAGAAAGAATGGCCCTACACGCCCACATACACATGTATATACATACACGTCAACACACGTACATATACATAACTATACATCTCACCGTATACATATATATACACACACAGACATATAGATATATACATATATACACATGTACATAATTCAAACTGTCTGCCTTTATTCTCTCCCATCGGCACCCCGCCATACATGAAATAACAACCCCCTCCCCACTCATGTGCGCGAGGTAGCGCTAGGAAAAGACAACAAAGGCCACATTCGTTCACACTCAGTCTCTAGCTGTCATGTAATAATGCACCGAAACCACAGCTCCCTTTCCACATCCAGGCCCCACGAAACTTTCCATGGTTTACACCAGACGCTTCACATGCCCTGGTTCAATCCATTCACGGCACGTCGACCCCGGTATACCAAATCGTTCCAATTCACTCTATTCCTTCCAGGCCTTTCACCCTACTGCATGTTCAGGCCCCGATCACTCAAAATCTTTTTCACTCCATCCTTCCATCTCCAATTTGGTCTCCCACTTCTGATCGTTCCCTCCACCTCTGACACATATATTCTCTTTGTCAATCTTTCCTCACTCATTCTCTCCATGTGACTAAACAATTTCAAAACACCCTCTTCTGCTCTCTAAACCACACTCTTCTTAATACCACACATCTCTCTTACCCTATCATTACTTACTCGGTCAAACCACCTCACACCATATATTATCCTCAAACATCTCATTTCCAGCACATCCACCCTCCTCCGCACAACTCCATCCATAGCCCACGCCTCCCAACCATATAACATTGTTGGTACCACTATTCCTTCAAACATACCCACTTTCGCTTTCCGAGATAAAATTCTCGACTTCCACACATTCTTCAACGCTCCCAAAACTTTCGCCCCCTCCCCCATCCCATGATTCACTTTCCCCTTTTCCCTGGTTATATCCCCCTGGGCCCAATCCAACTCCAATATCAAAACATTTCCTTCCCCCATTTTTTTCACCATTCAAACTTACCTCCCAATTGACTTGTCCCTCAACCTTAGGGGGACCAATAACCCGGGCCCCCCTTCACATTTTCTTTCAGCTTCCTTTTTTCAACCACTTTTCCCAAAACCCGTCCCCCACCTTCTTTCATTTCTCACATGAAACACCACCAAAACGCTGTAAACAGCAGCAAACAACAACTGACTCACTTCCCCAAACCTCTCATCCACAACAGACTGCATTCAGCCGCTTTTTACAAAACTTCCAATTTACCTCCCCCAACAACCCCCCCCATAAACAAATTAAACAACCATGGGGAAAATCACACATCCCAAACCAAAAAAACCAAAATTCCCTGAGAAAAACCCAACAATTTCCTCTCTTCCTACACGACACATGCCCTTTAAAAATCGATAAAAACTTTTCAAACTGTTTC